>NC_072768.1:38339809-38501683 GCF_022539595.1 Amphiprion ocellaris
ATGAGAAGCTGCTCACTGCATCAGCTGGGGTTAAATAAGTTGTTGTCATCACTGCAGTAATTATCCAGTGGAAGGCTCTGACCTATTTGCTAGTTAAATCCAAGTGACGACTTCTTTTTTGACCAGGCAGTGTATTTCTAACTTTAGCTCAACTTTGCTTCAAAACTTCGACAGTAAATGTGTGCAAACTATAAAGAGATAGAGGACGATAGAACATTGAAATGAAGAGTCTAAAAGTAGACTGAGGACGTCCCGCATGACCTTATTTCCAGGAAATGGACGGATTAGATGTTTGATGACATGACGGTTACAAACGGTCACCGTCAGACAGCAGAACTAAGTAGAGACTCTGTGGGTTCTGGGATTTTCTCCGGCTCCACTAAATAACCGGCTGGTGCTAATATCAGAGAGTTTTCTGCATTTTAACGGCAGCTCGGCGGTCAGAGAGACGATCCGTCGGCCAGATACCTCCCTGTGTTTGCAATCGTCCTGAAGTGTCCTCAAAGAAGAAGAATCGACCTAAAAGACTATATAAATATGACGAGCAGCTATAGAGAACAGTTTATGGTTTATTAGAGTGTTACTGAAGATAATCTTGAATAACTTCCCAAACTTTTGAATTTAGAAGATCTTTCTGGATCATTTATCTGTCAACATTAGATTTTATGTCTTTTAATCTTAGACGTCTCAGCTTGTAATTTAGAAATAAATCAAAACTGCAATCCAAGTCAAACACCAGATAAAAGATTAAGAGGTTGGTGGTGGTGGGGTTTGAAATTATTTGAACAAAACATGAAGTTATTTTCATGGAATTGGACCGTCACAGACTTCAAAATCTGTGCATTGTGGCTCTGGTTAATGGTGTAATTTCCAAGATTTACAAAAAAAGCACCTAAAAAACATGCAGTTGAAACTCAGATTTGATACCTTCAAGGACCGTTGGAAATTTGACAATCTGACTCTTCTTTTTGTGTATTTTTACAGTTTGTGGCCCTGATATTAAAAACATTGAATGATTTTTATGAAATTTAATTAAACTCCACCATTTTGACCTCAATAATGGGCTGTCACAAATTTGAAAACTAGAGAATTCTTTCTGTTTTTACAGTTTCTGGCTTATAAATTGGTGTAATTTGGGGATTCTCAAAGTAATTTTGATGGATTATTGAAATTTAAATCTTGTTTTTGGTTGTATTTTCCAAACAGAACTGTTTCTCACACACGATACCCTTATGGACCGTTGGAAATTTGATAATATGACTAATCTGGCTCTGATAAATGGTGATTTATTTGAATCTGGTGGGGTTTCAAATTATTTGAACAGAAAATAAAGTTATTTTCATGGAGTTGGACCATCACAAAGTTCAAAATCCGCGGATTCTGTCTGATTAATGGTGTAATTTTCAGGCTTTAATGCAATGCAGTTGAAACTTTTGAAGATTAATTGAAAACTTTCTAAGTTTTTGCCACATGACTGTTGGTTACAGCAGAGTCAATCACGGCTTCTTGGTTCCATAAAGTAGCACAGAATTTTTTGATTTTTAACCAGAACAAAACATGAAGAATAAAATGATTTTAATGAAATTTCACAATTTTCAGCTCAAATTTGTGGTTGTTTTTCCAAACTGAACTGTTTCTCACACACCATACCTTGAAGGACCGTTGGAAATGTGAGAATCTGCCTCTTCTTTTTGTGTTTGTACAGTTTATGGCTCTGATAAATGGTGATTTATTTTAATCTGTTGGGGTTGAAAATGATTTCAAAGAAATTTAAAATTATTTTCATTGATTTTTTTAAAAATCATATTTATTAAAAAAAAAATAAAGCTGGCAGCACTAAATGTACTTAGAGCCAGACCAGAAGTCTATTCATTTTTACCACCAAAAACAACAGAAAATGTTGACATTTGCCATATGAAAATTGCTAATTTCTAGCAATAAAAACAATCCACTAGTGGGTTAAGAGGTTTTCTTGAAACAAGCATAAAAGCTAAGGTATTAGTAAATAATTTAATGGCAAAAATAAAGAAGTTTAACTACTTATAACCAACTAAATGTCAGAAATTCATGTAGCAGATGCTTTCAACTGGAATTTAAATTCGCCTCAGTTTAATATTTTGAAACGCAAATAGAAAAAAAGTCTTGAAGCAAGAATTTAATTCATTAGTTTATTAATTTATAATGTCATATACAAGCTCCTCCATCTTAAAATGAGCCAAAATTTACAACATTTGACTCATATTTCAGTTTAATTTAGGAATTACTGTCAATCCCAACCTTTGTTCTACACTTAGTTTGAATTTAAAACATAATTATTTAATCATACCAAGAATAGAAGCTCAAAAAAGGGGTTTATTGTCTTGTTTTGTCATTAAATTGGTCTGTTTCTTGATAAAAGCAAAACATATTATGTCATTTTACCATAGAAAAAGTCTAATAACCAAAAGTATGTGGTGTTTGACAATAATTTGCATCTTTATTGTAGAAAAAATAAGATTTAATCAGCCTAAAATACAATTCTGTAATTTCTTTAATGTCCTTTTCTTGCATTTAAATCCACGACCTTTTTAAAATATCGTTTATTTAGTTTCATTTCTCTGTAAAGTCATTTTTTTCTCCTGTCAGTTTGTACCCAAAAATACTCAAACTAATGAAATATGTTTGCATTTATCACAGCTTTAGATAAACACGCATTCATGCCTGTAAACTCCCAGTTTCAGGCTGAAGTCGGTCTTTCACGCAGCTCCTCCTGAACTCTGAATGTTTGCATTAATAGCAGCTCCAGAGCAACAACACTGAGTCTATTTGGAGGTTTTGTGCCGCTGGGAGGGTCGAGCGAACTAAGAATCAGAGCAAACTGAGCTGGACTGCAGCGGTTTTTATTCTCTACGTGGATGTCTTCAGCCTGCTACTATCTGCACAGCCTGTTTTTGTTAGCGTACAGAAGTCGACGCTGTTTTCTCTTCCAAATTCTGCAGCGCTTGAGTCACAGATATGAGAATAGCAGTGGCCCGTAGCGCTGCAGCTTTGTTCATGTGTGTGTTTTTATGTCCGTCGTGTGTTTGTGTTTCCGTCGGTATCTGAGCTCTCGTCCAGACCCTCGTCTCAGGGGGAGATATACTTAAACCTGTGAGTAATGCTGCAGGCAGCCAGAGCAGCCGTGTTCGCTGTCAGTCACAAACCCGACGTCCACCATCGGTTCCCTCGACTTCATCACAGAGAGCTGCTTTAAAATGGATAAACTGTCCAATGATGTCTGAGCCAAACAGGAGACATTACAGTGAAGATGCAAAATTACCACAAAAAAAAGATCTGAAATCACCACAAAGAGTCAAAAATTACTCTGAAAAATTGTAAAATGACCACAAAAAGATCCAAAATGACCACAAAAAGAAATGAAATCATTGCAAAGACTCAAATCACCACAAAAAATATGTACAATCTCCAGAAAAAGATGCAAAATGACCAAAAAAAGATAGGAAATCAAAACCCAGACTAAAGACTCAAAACTCACTACAAAAATATGTAAAGCCACCATGAAAAGATGTAAAATGACTACAAACGGATAAGAAGTCACCACAAAGAGTCAAAAATCACCACAGAAAGATGCAAAATCACTACAAAAACATGCTAAATGACCACAAAAAGGACATAACATCACCATGAAAGCATGAAAAATTACCACAAGAAGGTGTACAGTCTCCAAGAAAACATGCAAAATGACCACAAAAAGATGTGAAATCACCACAGAGGCTCAAAAATCATGCTGAGAAGATGCAAAATGACCCCAAACAGACATGAAATCACTACAAAAACATCTTAAATCACCAGGAAAACATGTAAAATCACCACAAAAAGATCCAAAATGACCACAAAAAAAAAAAAAATCATTGCTCAAATCGCCACAAAAAATATGTACAATCTCCAGAAAAAGATGCAAAATGACCAAAAAAAGATAGGAAATCAAAACCCAGACTAAAAAAATCACAAAAAGGTTTAAAATCATCACAAAAAGAGTAAAAATCACCTGAAGAAGGCACGGAATCAACACAAGAAAATGGGAACTTACCACAAAGAAGACAGAAAATAACTATCAAAAGACAAAATCACCAGTTAATACAGTTCTGCTTTTCAAGATTATAGGAATATGTACAGTTGTTCTGCTCCGTCTGTTCTTGTAATTCCAGTATAAAGTACAGAAAGACACAAAATCTCGATGAAAAAAATGCAAAACCACCAGAAAATGTGCAAATTTTCTTCAAAAAGATGTAAAATGACCACAAACAGACATGAAATCGCCATAAAGACTCAAAAGTCACCACAAAAATACATGGAATGACTGCACGAAAACGGAAAATTACCACAAAGAAGACGCAAAATTACCACAAAAGATGCAAAATGACCACTAGAAGATGTCAAATCACTAGGAAAAGATGCAAAACAACCACAAACAAATATGATATCACCAGAAAGAGTTAAATATCACCACAAAAAGAAGTAAAATCACTACAAAAACATACAACATGACCACAACAAGACAAAAAATGGCCACAAAGAGTCAAAAATCTCCACAAAAAGACATGAAAGTCACCACAAAAAGACATGGAATCACCACAATAAAATGTAAAATCACCTCAAAAACATGCAGAAGCACCTCAAAAAGACGTAAAATCATGCAGGAAAAGATGCTAAATAAACACAAAGAGTCAAAAATAGCCACAAAAAAATCTAAAATCACAACAAAAAGATCCAGAATGACCACAAACAGACAAGAAATCACCATAGAGTCAAAATTCGCCACAAAAAAGATTCAAAATGATCACAAAGAGCCAAAAATGACAGCAAAACGATCTAAAATGACCAGAAAAATATGCAAAATGACCACAAAAAAACAAGAAATCCCCACAAGAAGACATGAAATCACTACAAAAAGAGGTAAAATCATTACAAAACATGCTAAATGACCACAAAAAGATGTGAAATCATCACAAAGACTCAAAAACACCACAAAAAGACTCAGAATCACCTCGAAAAGACATGGAATCACCACAAGAAAATGTAAAATCACCACAAAAAGGCATAAAATCATGCAGGAAAAGATGCTAAATGACCACAAAGAGTCAAAAATCTCCACAAAAAGATCTCAATTCACAACAAAAAAATCCAGTATGACCACAAACAGACAAGAAATCACCATAAAGAATCAACATTTGCCACAAAAAGATGTAAAATCTCCAAACAACCATGCAATATGATCACTGAAAGATGTAAAATCACGCTGAAGAGATGCAAAATCACCACAAAGACTCAAAAATCGCGATGAAAAGACGTTAAAATCACTATAAAAACATGCAAATTTCACCACAAAAAGATGTAAAATCACCACCAGTAGATCCAGGTGTATTTTCAGATACTGAAAATCAGCCAGTTGTTTTTGTGTTTTTATAGTTTATAGGTCTGATAAATGTCGATTTTTTTTTTGAATATTGCAAATTTTTAAAGAAAAAAGACATGCCTTTCATGCTAGCTGGCAGGTTTTGGTGTTCACAGAGTTAGAACTGGTTTGTGGGCGACATTTAACGAGCTTTCATTGTAAGTTTTTATGTAGATTTGAGCAATAACTTTCTGCTTTAACCATCTTTGCTGTATAATTTCTGATCTCTTGTGTTTTTGCATCTTTACTTTTCATCCTTTCCCAGCTCTCTCTCTGTTTTCCTTCCTCTCCTCGTCTCGTTTCTTTTTCCTCCTCTATAAATCAGCAGCTTTCTGAAGCAGCCGCCCACTCTGATGTCCTTTAATAAAGCTGTTGTTGAAAGCTGCTCTCTTCCTGTTTTCCCTCCTCCAGCTGGGAGAAGCGAGTGGACCAGAGGGGAAGGTTCTACTACGTGGACCACAACACCAGAACCACCACATGGCAGCGACCCACGGCCGAGTCCGTCAGAAACTACCAGCAGTGGCAGAGTCAGCGCAGCCAGCTGCAGGGAGCCATGCACCAGTTCAGCCAGCGCTTCCTCTACCAGGTACCAAACTGGTCCACGTCCACTCAGTACGACGGTTTTCAGCTGTTCAAGCTAAACACAGTGAAGTTTAAGAGCTGCCTTCAACACAGAATCCCCCAAATATCACCTGAGCCTGATTTAGTTTATATCGCCACTCAAAGATAGGAAATCACCACAAAAACATGCAAAACGATGACACAAAGATGTAAAATCACTATGAAAAGATGAAAATCATCATGAAAAGATGCAAAATCATCATGAAAAGATGCAAAATCGTCATGTAAAGATGCAAAATCACCACAAAAAGATGCAAAATCATCATGAACAGGTGCAAAATCACCATAAAAAGATGTAAAATCACCATGAAAAGATGTAAAATCATCATGAAAAGATTCAAATTCACCACAAAAACATGTAAAATCAAACCAAAAAGATGCAAAATCATCATGAAAATATGCAAAATCATCACAAAAAGATGTAAAATCATCATGAAAAGATGCAAAATTATCACGAAAAGATTCAGTCAAATCAAAAAGACAATGAATCATCATAACAAAATGTGAAAATACCACACCAAAGATGCAAAATCATCATAAAAACATGCAAAATCACCACACAAAGATTCAAAAGCGCCACAAAAAGATATGAAATCAGCCCAAACACTCATAAGCACCACAAAAACCTGCAAAATCACCACAAGATGCAAAATCATAATGAAAAGATGCAGACTAACCATGAAAAAACGTAAAATCACGACAACAAAATGTGTAATTACCCCTAAAAATTAAAAATCACCATTAAAGATGCAAAATCACCACGAAGATATGTAAAAATACGACAAAAATATGTAAAACTAACACAAAAAAGTCTTAAAACTACCACAAAAAGATGTACAACTACCACAATGGTGGTTTTGCATCTTTTTGTGGTGATTGTGTATCTTTATGTGGTGATTTTGCATCTTTTTGTGGTACTTTTATATCAATTCATGGTGATTTTGCATCTTTTTGTAGTAGTTTTACATCTTTTCCATCATTCTGAGGTCAGACAAAGCAGATATATGGCTTAAAAACAAGAGAAATCTTGCATGTTTTCAGACATTCTAACCACAGAGACGTTGACGGTGATGAACTGACTTGTTCGTGTGTTTTGCTCCAGTAATAATAACTGGAGTTACAGTAAAGAAAACACAATCACATGGATGTTCACCTGCCAGCAGCTTCTGACGATAAATCAGAGGAACTTTCCACCTGTTGGCTTTTTATTTTCCTCACAAAGGAGTCGTGTCGGAGCATAAAGAGGAGAGTTTTGGTGTGAAATCTGCAAACAGGTTTAGAAAAAAGGGAAGGAGCGAAGCAGCAGCCGATAAAAACCAGCAAAGGTTGTTCCACAGACGACCGACAACAAAAGAACGCCGTTAAAAACAAAGAACCAGCAGCAGCTTCATGCAGCTTGTAGCAGGGCGTGGAGCTTTTACTGAGGCCCGTTAGAGTTTTAAGGCTGGTTTTTACTAATGGTCCATTCACAGAGTTCTGTTGTTTCAGCCCCATAAGTCTTTACTGTCTGGCTGCAGTTTGACCTTCACTGTCAGGATGGAAAAATACTATAAACTGGTTTCAAATAACGTCTTCAACCCCCCACAGAGAACCGAGAGCGACGCTGAAACCCAAACAGATCCAGCAGAAACTCTAACCGGCAGTAACGTGTGACACCGCGGGAGGTTTACGGCCCACAAGAGGCGGAAAAAAGAGGGAAAATATCCAGAGACAGAGCCAGAGACGATCCTAGTGGACACCGAATTAATTATTAGTTATCTGTAGATGAACTAAATCAACCGGAGTGACTCCACCTGCAGCCACGTTGGCGTAAAATAAAGCTTAATCTACATGAAAAACTGAGATTAGCAGCAGATTAAAGCTGGTTAATTTCTACTGAAATGATCAGAACAGACCAGAGAAGATAACATGCACGTATTCACATGATTTATGAAAATACAACAATATCAACCAGTGATTCTGTGTCTTTTAGAGGAGATTTTGCATGTTTTTAGGATGATTTTATTTCTTTTAGTACTGATTTTACATCTTTTTGTGGTGATTCTGCATAATTTCGTGGTGATTTTGCATCTTTTTGTGGTGATTCTGCATATTTTCGTGGTGATTTTGCATCTTTTTGTGGTGGTTTTGTATCTTTTTGTGCTAGTTTTACACCTTTTGTGGTAGTTTTACGTCTTTTCATCATGTGTTCATCTTTTTGTAGAAGTTTTACATCTTTTCGTGGTGGTTTTTCATCTTTTTGTGGTTGTTTTTCATCTTTTTGTGGTGGTTTTACATGTTTTTGTGGAAATTTCACATTTTCTTGTGGTAATTTTGGTCATTTGCTTTACATAGTAGCTGTGTGTTGATTCAATTTTTTTCCTCCAGTTTTTGTGAAGTAAATAATCAAAGAATTTCTATTTTTGCTGACACTACAGTTAGTAAAAACAAGACTGGAGCAAGAAAAAACAGCTTTAGTGATCTTGCAATCAGGAGCCTGAAGTGATTGTTGCTACCAGCCGAGTTGCTCTAAACGTTTCCAGCAACGTCAGATTACATAAGGGATGTGAAAATGATTGGACAAACAGAATGGCAGCTAAAAGCAGCCACGGCGTCGGTCTGAATCTGTGAGAACAGCAGCTCTGGCCTCCATGTTGATCGTCCGGCGCTCCGGCCTGGAATGCTGATAGCAGCGACTATTTATGGCTGCAGTGTGTGAACGAGGAAACACAAGATAGTGTCACTGTGAACCAGCCCACATGCTCAGAATCACACCTTTATACTCAGTTTTTAGGGTATTTTTTGATCATCAGAGGGCAGAGTTTGTGCAGATTGTAGTTTTTCTTGTTTTTAAAGTATATATTTCCTCTGTCTGACCTCAGAATCAATGAAAAGATCTAAAACAAACACAAAAAGATGCAGAATCACCGTAAAAAGATGCAGAATCATCACAAAAAGATGCAGAATCACCATAAAAAGATGCAGAATCACCATGAGAAGATGCAGAATCATCACAAAAAGATGCAGAATCATCTCAAAAAGATGCAGAATCATCACAAAAAGATGCAGAATCACCAAAAAAAGATGCAGAATCACCATAAAAAGATGCAGAATCATCACAAAAAGATGCAGAATCACCATAAAGAGATGGAAAACTACCGTGAAAAGATGCAAAATCACCATGAAAAGATTCAAAATCATCATAAAAAGATGTGAAACCACCACAAGAAGATGTAAAACTACTACAAAAATAAGCAGAACTACAAAAAAAAGATATAAAATCACCACAAAAAGATGCAAAACTACCTCATACTCAGAATCACACCTTTCTTCCTCAGTTTTTTGGGTATTTTTTGATAATCAGAGGGTGGATTTTGTGCAGATTGTGAAACCTGTTTAAGGAAGTTTGTGATGTTATAAAGTCAACTCAGATCGTGCTGCAGATTGTTAATAAAGTAGAATAACTAGTGGAGGGGGTTGTGTAGCTGCTGCAGTGTGTGTTGAACGGTGTGTTTGTGCAGATGTGTTCATGAGGCTGTAATGTGGAGCTCAGGTGCCACATTTTTTCGTACAGCACATGACGAGCGGAGCAGGTCAGGAGGCCTCGACTCACCAACTGTAAAATCTGCACAGAAACAAACACAACTTAGACGTGGATGCTTTCAGACAGAAACTTTATGAGGGCGTTATGGCTGCTTCATGCTTTAAAAATAGCTATTTTTCCTTTTATTTTGAAAAGATGAAGTTAAAGTTAGTAAACTACATGCAAGAAAATACCTCTCTGAAGTTTTCCACACGTTATCAAAAATGCACACAAAAAATATCTATATATATGTAGGGGAGAGTGAAGTGTGGTTACAGTGGAGGCATGACATTAATGTCTAAAAATTAAACATGTACTTCAGGATGTGGGGCTTCTCTGGCAATAATTGGATTGGATCTAAAATTATCTGTTTTAAAAATATGGCTTTCCAGAACCAAGAACTAAGTGTTTCCTTGTCTCAAGAGGTAAAATAAGGGTTTGGAGAAAATATGTCGGAGTAAAGTGTGCCATCAATTATCACCACTCAAAGATGCAAAATTACCATGGAACGATGTAAAGCTACCACAAAAATATGCAAAATCACCACAAAAATATGCAAAATCACCACAAAAAGATGTAAAATCACCACAATAAGATGCAAAATCACCATGAAAAGATGCAAAGTCACCAAAAAACGATGAAAATCCCCACAAAATGATGCAAAAGTACCACGAAATGATGCAAAACCTCCTCCATTGTGGTAGTTTTTACAGCTTTTTGTGGTGGACAGTTTTATTTTGGAGAAACATGGAACAAACAAGAAAACTAAAGTAAAATTGAAAATTTTAACCCTCATGTAATGCTTTATCAAAGCAAGACAAATTCAACACCAAATGACGAATTAAAAGTTGAATTTGAAGATAATATTACAGCTTTAAAGGCCAAATTCCTTCAATAAGCCCCACAGATGACAAATTTAAGAATCAAACCATGTTCAAAATGGACAGAACTGGGCTACTATTCAACATGTAGCTATAGATTGACAGTAATGTAATTATTTACCAGTTATCTTTGGTGGTTCATCCTGGCCTTCTGGCTCAAATAACCCAACTGCCACCATTTTAACAAAGTTCAAAATGCCTTACAGAA
Source organism: Amphiprion ocellaris (assembly GCF_022539595.1). Classification (NCBI taxonomy): domain Eukaryota; kingdom Metazoa; phylum Chordata; class Actinopteri; family Pomacentridae; genus Amphiprion; species Amphiprion ocellaris. The sequence continues at coordinate 38,350,516 of NC_072768.1, forward strand.
TGCAGTAAAATGTCAACAGAAACAGAAAAACAGCGTAAAGATGTTCAAATTCAGAGAGAATCTGCTGTTCTCAGTTCAGTTTTTGTCAACTTTCCTTTTGATATTTGATTCCCACTGATTTAGAAACTGATGTAGTTAAAAGTCTGCAGAAGAAACACATAGGAGGACTATTTCATCAATAATTATTCTAAAGTTTGTTGATATTTTCACCTTAAACACGACTAAAACAACAAATCCTACATTTTTTTCCTTTTAACAGTAAACTAAATATGTATTGTCTTTGGTGCATTTGTTGTTATTTGTCCTTTTTGACCTTTTTGGGACATTTTAAAGGGAAAAAAAACACTTAATTGAGGAAATAACGTTCACATTAATCAACAGTGAAAAAGCCCGTCGGTCCTCACAGAGATGGACGAGCAAATGTGTGTTTTCAGAGTAATTGTAGCTCATTATGAACTCCAGAGAGAAGCAGCTCCTCAGTTATTAACTGCTGCTGTTTCTGCCCATTTCCTCTTTATTTACCCTTTTCCTTCAACCCCCCAGAATCTCCCCCAGAATCTCCCGTTTCCATCTCCAAAATCCCCCCTTTTTTCTGCAACATGTGTTTTTATCCCGGCTAATTTCAGATACCCTCCTCCTCTTCCTCTTTTACTCTTTTCTTTATTAGTAGCTCGGTTTGTAAAGGTTGGAAACATGTAAATAGTTAAATATTTAAACCTACTGGATCAATAAATAAATGCAGCATGACTCAGAAACAGTGAACAGAGCAGCAAGTTGTTGGAAGATCCAGTCAGCATGGTGAAACATCTTAGTATGTGTGTTGGTAACAGCTGTAGACTCTTGGGAAAATGTTGTACATGTTGATTTCTAGTTTTTTTCCCATTTTTACGAAACAAATAATGCAAGTAATTCTACTTGCTTGACTTTTTCAGTAGTTTCTTTTCCAAATTGTCGAAGAAATTCTACTTGATTTTTCTCTATTTCTATGTAATTTGTGGTTTTATAAGTATTTCCTGCTGCACAGAAGACGTTTCTGAGTTCTCTCTGCTTCTATCCACGTCTGTATTTTTATCTCGGCTCCGTTCAGATTCCCTTTTTCCTTTCTATATCTGCACCACTCTCCATCCTCCCATCAGTCCTTCCTCCCTCTAACTTTCTTTTCATTCTGGAACGAAGCCTCCTTAAAGCAGTGCCTGAATCACTGCTGTGTTTTAACAGAAAACTCCCACATGTTCTCTGTTTACACACAACTCATATTTCCATAGACGATGATTTTATGCCGTGGAAGCACAACAAACAGAACTTATTTAACCCTCGTGTCGTCCTGCGGGGTAAATTGACCCGTTTTAAAGTTTGAAAATGTGGGAAAAAAATATATTTTCACAGTGAAAACTTCCACATTTTGAACATTTTTGGGAAATTTTTGAACATTTTTTGGTGGAAAAAAAGAAATGTTAAAAATATATTTCTTTAAGAACATTCAGAAAAAAAATCAACCAAAATCCAGCGAATTTCGCTGGACCAATAATTCCTTAAAAGTTTCTCTTAAAAGTTTTATTTTAAAAAAATCCCCCAAATTTGGCAAGAAAATTCTTGTAAATATTTTTCAAAAAATGAGCAAAAATCTTCCAAAAAATCCTAAAAATATCTACAGTGATTACATATATATCAGTAAAACTTCTAATATTTTCTTTAAGAACATTCACATAAAAATCAACCAAAATCCAGCGAAATTCGCTGGATTTTGGTAGATTTTTTGTGAATAATCTTCAGAAACATTTTTAACATTTCCTTTTTTCCACCAAAAAATGTTCAAAGATTTCCCAAAAATGTTGAAAATGTGGACAGCAGAAGTTTCACTGTGAAAATATATATTTTTCCACATTTTCAACCTTTAAAACGGGTCAATTTTGACCCGCAGGACGACACGAGGGTTAATTGCAGCCCTGCTTTAGAGTATGTGTGTCTCTACATGACTTCAAATATGGTTTAAAGCTCAGGAAAAACATCTAATGTGGGTTGGCAATTGGGAAAATATCTTCAAAAACAGCTCTGAGGTGGTTTTATTGGGTCAAATTAAGCCTGTTGTTGAATTGGTGCTATTTTAGTCTTTAATGTTAAGCTAATTGTGAGCAGCAGGACGTTCCTCTCGCCGTGTTTTCCCTGTAAATGGAGCTGTGGTGTTGAAGCGGTTTGTTCGACCGAAGCACAGATGAGCCAGCAGTTTTGCGCCGTGTGTGAATGGCCGATGAACTCCGTGACCTCCCTTCTGCTCGCCGGGACAAAAATTAAAACTTCAGCTCGCGTCTGACGTCAGAGACGACCGGCTGAAATCGCCGTTTTCACCTGCGGAGCCCGGAGGCGAGTCTTTACGGCGCTCTCCATCCAGCTCCGTGACACCCAACCTTTATTTCACACGTTGCTGCCAACACGCCGCTTTCCCCCTCGCTTCCTCTCCCACCCTTGTTTTCTCAGACTTTGCCTTTTTTCTTTTCCTGCCGAGGAGCTGAATGGTCGGGGCCAGGATGAAGTCATCATGTCTTTATATCATTATATTCTCCTTTTACCTTTTTTAGTCACAGAGAGCCGGGCAGGGTGGGGCTCCGGGGCACAGATTGGCTGCCGGCGGCGACGACGACACGCCACCCTTTAACCCGGTTCTGTGCCCACTCTGGAGCTGCAGCTCTTTTCCATCCCGACTCCCTCACAGTTTCCATGACAGAGCTGCTTTTTTTCTCCTTCTTTTCCGGGTAGAAATGCTCTTTAAAGTGACGCTGACATCGGGAGGATAATGCTCCACTTTATGGCTTCTCTGGGAAACAATCATCACTTCTGTGGTGCAACAACAAAAACTAAAAACAAACCTTTGAAGGGCTTTAATTTAGAAAACGGTTGTACCTGTGCAGCCACCAGAGCACCGACGTTAATATAAAGTCCTGCACCTCTATGGAAGCACAACAGATTTATTCTGCAGCGTAATACACAAAAAAAACTTTTTTTGGACTATTTTTCCTAATTGAACTGTACATCACACATGTTAGGTTCAATGACCATCAGAAAGTTAAATTCCTAACAAATATTTCTGTTTTTACAGTTTCAGTCTGTGACAAATGCTGCATTTCTGGTGATTTTTTTTCAAATTTGCTTTTGAATATATTTAGGGTCCGAGCACTTAGTGGTCCCTATTGAAACCCTGGGGTTTATTATTATTATTATTATTATTATTATTATTATTATTGTTATTGTTATTGTTATTGTTATTGTTATTATTATTATTATTATTATTATTATTATTATTATTATTATTATTATTATTATATGTATTTCTTACTCTCACACAGTTTTTTTTTCAAAACATTTGTTAAAATGGTGAAAAATGACTAAAAGCCTCTACAGAATGTTTCATAATTTGTTGAGAGTTGCTTAAAATTGGCAAATTTTGTGCTTAAAACAGCCTTCAGTTGTTGATATTGGCCAAAATGTGTCCAAGGAATATTAAAAAATGGCCTAAAATGACTTGAAACTTGTCCAAAATTTGTTAAAATTATCAGAAATGAGTAACAATTGCCTCAAGATGTCTCATTATAATTTGGTAAGAATGACTTGAAATTTAGGCAAAATCTCATTAAAATGGTCAAAAATGACTAAGAACCTCCTCAAAATGTCTCAGATTTTGTCGAGAGCGACTTAAAAATTGTCAAAAATTACATGATTTTGTGTTAAAACAGCCCTCAGTTGTTGAAAATTGCCCAAAATGTGTCCAAAAAAAGATTCTAAAATGACTTGAAACTTGTCCAAAATTTGTTAAAATGATCAAAAATGAATAAAAAGCTCCTCAAAATGTCTGCATTTTGAATGAAATACTAGAATCTTAAGCTTAGATTTGGTTATTTTTTCCAACTGAACCATCAAAATCCTACTAGAAGCTGCCAAAATGACATTTGACCACATTTTATGGCTTCTCTTGGAAACAATCATCGCTTCTGTGGTGCAAAAAAAAAAACCTATAAAAAAAAACCTTTGAAGGGCTTTAATTTGGAAAACAGTTGTACCTGAGTAGCCACCAGAACACCAACGTTAATATAAAGTCCTGCACCTCTATGGAAACACAACAAATATAAATTTTTTATTTCTCTTGACTGAACTGTACGTCACACATGTTAGGTTCAAGGACCATCAGAAAGTTAAATATCTGACCAATTTTTCTGTTTTTACACTTTCTGTCTTTGAAAGGGGCTGTTGTTGTGGAGACTTGTTTTAAATTTTGCTCTTTAATATATATTTTTCTTGTCTATGCATCTCTGGAGCAGATTTTGGGCTTCAAACCTTTAATGAGAAACTCTGAATTTTTGTGATGTGACTGTTGTTCACAGCTGAGTCAGTCATGGCTTCACAGTTGCATTAAAGAACTCAAAATTTTTAGTTTTTAAAACCATCTGTTTAAAGCAAACACTGTATTTTTGAGAATATTTCAAATGAGACATGTTGAATAAAGCGATTTTAATAAAAGAACGAGATCTTACGCTCATCCAAAATAAAAGTTGTCAAAAATGATTAAAATCTCCCATAAATGACTCCAAAACTTGCCCAAAATGTTTCATAATTTGAGTTAAATGTCCTACAATTACACTTGGCTTTGATAAATAGTGAAACTATTTAAACCTCCACAAAATGTCTCATAATTTGTTGAGAACGGCTTAAAACTTCTCAAAATGTTGAAAATTGCTCAAAATGTGTCCAAAGAAGATTTTAAAATGCTCCAAAATTACTTAAATATTTGTCAGCTGTAGAAAGATGTTTCTCCATGCTGAATGTATCTCCAACAACTTGCTCCTCTGTTCACTGTTTCTGAACCATGCTGCATTCATTTTATTCATCCAGTAGCTTTGATTTACCTCTCAGTCTCTCTTGATGGACAAATTGAACTATTTGTTTTATCCATTTTATTAAGATGTCAGTATATACCAGTTAGAATACCATACATCTTTAAAAAATAAGAAAAAAAACAAGAAAAGTTAAAATTCTTATTGGAAGAACTAATCAAGAAAATACCTTCCTGTCCCATTTTTACTCAGTGTGGGATCAATGAAGACTGAATTTCATTGACTGTTTGTTTTGCAGAAAATTTAAATCTGGAATCAATATGTCCAACATTTTTCAAAGTGCCTACAGGGTGACTTACACTAGAAAAAATGGTGACTCAACATGTTGTAGATGCGTAGCTGGATCAAAGAGACCATGCTGATTTAAAAAAAAAAAAAAAACATAACACAGGTGATTTAAATTAAGACACTGTCGAAGTATTCCCCTCGTGCAGCGATGCTCTGCTTCCAGTGCTCCTGCAACAGTTGCAATGCTCCTTGGAAATCCCTCTATGTAAACCTGTCAAACACCATCTGAAACATGCGCTGGATCTCCTAAACTGCATCAAAATGGAAACTTGAATTTCATTTTGCAGAAGAGGAAGGTGTCTCAGAGAGATAAATTTGATGAGTAGGGAGGGTGAAGAGTGACGGTTGTGTTGTTGTTGTTGTTGTTGTTGTTGTTGTTGCTGCTGCTGCTGCCGTCTGACTCTGGGGGAAAAATTCATGAATTAACGTGCTTTTTAAACTTGCTTGCCGATTTTGTGGCTCAGATGGTTAATCAAAAACAACTTTTGGGTTTCAGCGGGTAACTAGAAGCTGCCAAAATACATTTCCCCACATTTTTTTGACTATTTTGTGGGTTGTTTTTGTAGATCGTCGTCAGAGCTGCTGCTGGTCCAGCTAGTGATGCTGAATGAAGTGATTTTGATAAAATATGACAATTTTAATCTTTTTTTGACTATTTTTCCTGACTGAAATGTACATCACAAATGTTAGGTTCAAGGACCTTCAGAAAGTTAAATATCTGCCAATTATTTTGGTTTTTACAGTTTCTGTCTCTGATAACTAGTGTAATTTTGGTGAATTTATTTATTTTTAACTCCTCAAAAAACTGCCTTTTAGACTCGCCGGCAGATTTTGAGTTTCAGACGGTTAATCGGAAAATCTGAATTTTTGTTACGTGACTGTTGGTCACAGAGGAGTTAGTCATGGCTTTACCGGTGTGCGTAAGAACTCAGAATTTTTTGTTTTTTAAACCATCTGTTTAAAGCAAACGCTTTATTTTTAAAGAATTTTTTAATGAGACGTGTAGAATAAAGCCACCGATGAAATATGACCATTTTATACTTCGATTTGGTGAATTTTTCCAAAAGTTTTTCTGTTTTTACAGTTTGTGGATTGACAAATTGTGTATTTCTATTAAAAAAAAATCCCATGCCTTTGCAAGTTTTGGGGTTCAGCAGGCTACAAGAAGCTGCTAAAAGGACATTTCCTCATGTTGTTTGACTATTTTGTGGGTTGTTTTTGTAGATAGTCGTCAGAATTGCTGCTGGTCCAGCTAATTATGACGAATGAAGCGATTTTGATAAAATAAGACAATTTAAAACTTTTTTTGACCGTTTTTCCTGACTGAACTGTGCATCACACATGGTATGTTCAAGGACCTCCAGAAAGTTAAAAATTTGAACATTTTTTCTGTTTTTACGGTTTCTGTCTCTGATAACTAGTGTAATTTTGGTGTTTTTTTTTAAATTTTTATCTCCTCACAAATGTGCCTTTTAAACTTGCCAGCAAATTTTGGAGTTCAGACCTTTAATCATAAACACTGAATTTTTGTCACCTGACTGTTGGTCACAGAGGCATCAGTCATGGCTTCACAGGTGCGCATAAGAACTCAGAATTTTTTGTTTTTTAAACCACCTGTTAAAGCAAACGCTTTATTTTTTAAATTTTTTTTAATGAGATGTGTAGAATAAAGTGATTTTGACAAAATACGACAATTTTAAGCTTAGATTTGGTGAATTTTTCCAGCAGTTTTTCTTTTTTTTACAGTTGCTGGCTTGACAAATTGTGTATTTCTATAAAAAAATCACAGGGTTTTTCAAATTTTGGCGTTCAGCGGGTTACTAGAAGCTGCCAAAAGTACATTTCCCCACGTTTTTTGACTCTTTTCTTGGTGCAGTCGTCAGAGCTGCTGCTGGTCCAGCTAATGATGCTCCTTAAATTGGCCCTTTTGACAAACTAATTCCCAACAAGCGTCTTTTTCAGCTGCTTTTCCACTCCAGCTAATATATTCATGCGTGTTTGTAACTGAGTGTGTGTTTCTATTCCCACATTAGAACATTGACTGCCTGTTTGACAAACTTTCCACACCACACACACACACACACACACCTTTTTTTTTCTCCTTGCAGCAGGCTGAGCAAACCCCACAGTGGTTTCCAGGCCCAGGGTGAATAAAGGTGCCTTTTGTCAGGCCTGGGGTGGGTGGGTGGGGCCGGGGAGGTGGGCGTCCAGTCTGGAACAAGCATGAATGTTCCCTCAGTTCCCTCAGACATCGCACTTCCCTGCCTGGTTTCACAGCAGCGCTAGAAGAGGCGGAGGAGGAGGAGGGCTCGGGGTGGCGGAGGCGCTGGAGGTGGGGGGAGTATTTGAGGAGGTGAGCGGGAAGCTGGAGGGGAGGTGGGGCCTCCGTCCAGCCAGTGAGCTCATTGGAACAGCGTTGTTGTTTTATCCTCCTACCGAGCGTGTAGTTTTTGGACGCCGCCGGCCGGCCAGCTCCCTCAGTCGCCCCTCAGTGCTGCAGCAGAGAGGAGCCGAACCTTCTGCAAAAACCTCCACAAACGCTCCACAAACCCTCCACAAACCCCCGGATCCCTCCACGCTCTGCAGCCTCAGGTACCGCCGAGCAGAGGCTGCATCCCAGAGCTCAGAAGACATGTTTTTTTTTTTTTTAACTTTCACGCCTCCTACGTCGAGAAGCAAGGAAAAGGTGTCCTAACCGGATTTGTTTTGTCTCTCTTTCTGTTTCCCCCCTCAGCCGTCCGGAGCTCCGGTGGAAAATGACCCTCTGGGCGCGCTGCCTCCTGGATGGGGTAAGTTCGCCTGAAAAACACTCCTGAACTGCACTGAATGGAAATAAAATAAGCCTCAGGTGGTGGAAACCGCTATAAATGGGTCCAAAATGACTTCAGACTTGTCGAAAATGGGTTAAAATTGAAAAAAATTACGAAAAACCTCCACAAAATGCTTCATAACTTGTGGAGAACGACTTAAAACTCATCCAGAATTAACTAAAATCATCAAAAATGACTTAAAACCTCTACAAAATATCTGACAATTATTTCTGCCTTGGATGAATAGTGATTTGTTTTCTTTTTACGTCTAAAAAACAGCGCTCTGTTGTTTGAAATTGTTCAAAATGGGTCCAAAATGACTTGAAACTCATCCAGAATTAGTTAAAATCATCAAAAATTACCTTAAACCTCCACAAAATGCTTCATAATTTATCGAGAACAACTTAAAACTCATCCAGAATTAGCAAAAATCATCAGAACTGACTATAAACCTCCACAAAATGCTTCATTATTTGTTGAGAATAACATAAAACTTGTTGAAAATTAATTAAAATGGTCAAAAATGACTTAAAACCTCCACAAAACTTTTTAAAAACTTTTTTAAATTTGTCATAAAGGAAGTAAAATATCTGACAATTGTTTCTGCCTCTGATAAATAGTGATTTGTTTTCTTTTTATGTCTTAAAAACAGCTCACAGTTGTTTAAAATTGTTCAAAATGGGTCTAAAATGACTTAAAACTCGTGGAAAATTTGTTAAAATTGCAAAAAATTATGAAAAACCTCCACAAAATGCTTCATAACTTGTCGAGAACGACTTAAAACTCACCAGAATTAGCTAAAATAGCCAAAAATGACTTAAAACTTCCACAAAAATTTTTAAAACTTTTTAAAATTTGTCATAAAGGAAGTAAAATATCTGAAGATTATTTCTACTTCTGATAAATAGTGATTTGTTTTCTTTTTACGTCTTAAAAACAGCCCTCAGTGGTTGAAAATTGTTCAAAATCGGTTCAAAATGACTTGAGACTCATCCAGAATAATTGAAATTGTCATAACTGCCTGAAAGCCCCCACAAAATACTTCAGAATTTGGTGAGAATGACTTCAGACTTGTTGAAAATGGGTTAAAATGATCAAAAATGACTAAGAACTTCCACAAAATGCCTCATAATTTGTTGAGAACAACTTCAAACCCACCCAGAATTAGCTAAACACATCAAAAATGACTTAAAACCTCTACAAAAACAACCATCAGGAGGTAAAATATCTGACAGTTATTTCTACCTCTGATAAATAATGATTTATTTTCTTTATTCATCTTAAAAACAGCCCGCAGTTGTTTAAAATTGCTCAAAATGGGTCCAAAATGACTTCAGACTCGCCCTGAATTAATTAGAATATTCAAAAATTACTAAAATTATCCACAAAATATCGAACAATTTATCGAGAACGACTTGAAATTTAGCCAAATTACCAAAATTGCCCAAAAAATCTTCCTTAAATGACTCCAAAACTTGACCAAAATGTCTCATAATTTGAGTTAAATGTCATACAGTTACATCTGGCTCTGATAAATCGTGAAACTACGTTGATTTGTTTTTTTTTTAACCTGTTACAAACAGCCCAAAATGTGTCCAAAGATGACTGAAAAATGGCCTAAAATTTCTTGAAACTTGTACAAAAAGTTGTTAAAATGGTCAATAATGACTAAAAACCTCCACAAAAATCTCATAATTTGTCGAGAACAACTGGAAATTTACCTAAAACATAGTTAAAATTGTCAAAAAGGACTAAAAAAAAACTCCACAAAAATTCCTTATAATTGGTCGATATAAAAACCAACTAAAATTGTCAAAAATTATGTGAATTTTTTTTTACTTTAATTTTAAACTTTTTTTTTTTTACACAATCTATTGTGTTTTTAAAGCTCTAAAGCTGTCAACATTTTCTCAGTTTTTACAACTTCTTGCTCTGATAAATACTTAAATTATGATGATTTTTTTGTTTTGTTTACGTCTTTAAAACATGTCTTTTAAACTCACCGAACACTTTGCGGTCCGGACAGTTAATCGGAAACTCTGAATTTTCCTGACCTGTCGGTTGCAGCACAGTCAATCATGGCTTCTCAGTTGTGTTGAAGAAATCAGAATTTTTAGTTTTTTACAGAATCTGTTTACAGCAAACGGTTTATTTTTGGGCAACATTTCAAAGGAGATGTGTAGAATAAAATAATAAATAATCGTCCGCAGCTTTTTAGGTCTTTCTGGGCTAATTTCTGTGTTTAAGTTCAGTCCGAGTGAAAACAAACATTTAAAACGAATGCTAATGCTAACTGCTCACTGCTAACATTCACCACATTACTGGGAAAATAAACCAGAATTCTCCTTTGAAACACACTTTAAATGAAGCTGCAACAACTTTTTATTTTCATTTTACCAGCAAAACAAAAAATATATTCATCTTTGTGGGACTTTTTGATGCCTTCAGGTGCTGCTGCTGCCAGTTTACCTACTGCAGCCTTTTAAATGTTTAAAAATGACTTGAAACTCATTCAAAATGAGTTAAAAAATGAAGAAAATGACTAAAAGGCTCCACAAAATGTCTCATAATTTGTTGAGAGCAACTTCAAACTTGCTAAAATTGTCCAAAAATGACCAAAAACCTTCACAAAATGCCTCAGAATTTATCCGAAATGTCATAATTTATCCATAATGTCTCATAATTTGTAAGGAGCGACTTAAAACTTGTCAAAAATTAGCTAAAATTGTCAAAAAATGACCTAAAACCTCCAAAAAATGCCTCGTAATTTATCCAAAATGCCATAATTTGTCCATAACGTCTCATAATTTGTCAAGAGCGACTTAATACTTCTCAAAAACTAGCTAAAATTGTCCAAACAAAGTCCAAAAACCTACACAAAAATCTCATATTTCGTCCCAAATCCTTCATAATTTGTCCATAATACCTCATAATTTATCAAAAGTGACTTAAAACTTGTCAAAAATGAGTTAAAATAGTCAAAAAAAATGACTAAAAACCTCCACAAAAATCTTATAATTTTTGCAGGACAACTTGAATTTTAGACAAAATATTATTAACGTAATCAAAAATGACTGAAAACTTCCACAAAATGTCTCACAATTTGCCAAGAGTGACTTAAAACTTATCAAAAATTAGCTAAAATTGACAAAAAAATGACAAAAAATCTCCACAAAATGCCTCAATTTGTCAAAAGTGACTTAAAACTTGTCAAAAATTAGCTAAAATTGTCCAAAAAAAGGACCAAAATGTATCAGAATTTGTCCAAAATGCCTCGTGTGTCGTGTTGAGTGATGTTGTTAGAATCTTCGTTGGACTTTTTGATGCCTTCAGGCGTTGCTTCTGTCCGTTTACCTGCTGCAACCTTTTTTGAATTTTCTGCAGCTAAGAGGAGCTTCTGTCTCATTTTTACCCACTCTGGGCTCATTTTTTACTCCACATGAAGTCCTGCACCTCTATGGAAACAGAACTTCTTGAAAAGTTGCTAAACAAAAACCATGAAAATCTGAATTTCTTTGATTATTAGAGAACGAAGGAATGTTTTCTGTACAGAATGGTACAAATATAACCTAACAAATGGATTTATTTTGCAAAAAATGAAAAGAGAAATCAACATGTGCAACATTTTCACTGGATTTTTATTTATTTTTTCCATTTTCTCTGTTGAAAGTCACAGAAAAGCCCAAAACAGTCTTTTTCTTGTCTTTCGGCCTTCGGTTCTTCCCTCTGCTTCTAAATCTGTTGCAGATTTTCACATTTTTCCTTTTTCTCCTGATTCGAAGCTTCGCTGTCGAGCCGATCTCCCGTTAATTGATTGATTTATGCCTCGTCTCGGTTTCCCTTCGCTGCTCGTTTATCACTTTCCCCCGTTCTTTTTACCGTCAAGTCTCGCAAATTACAGCCTCGGGAGGCCCTTCGTCGTTGGACGTTTTCTCAGCAGCGTAATCGGATCCGCGGCGGGAACGTTCATTCATAAACGCCGCCTGCATCACACGCTCCAGAAAAAGAGAAAAAAAATGATGCTTTTTCAACATGTTGCGGTGCCTCGAGACGAAAAACCTCAATTATATCGCTGGCTCGGCTCCTCTGGCTTCTCATCATTTGCGGTCGCTTTTTTCTTTCTGCACAAAGATGGAAAGATGCTGGAGAAGAAGAAAAAAGAAGACTAATGGGTATGAGAGGGGATAGTAAAGAGGGGGTAGAGGAGGAGCTGCAATGTGAACACGACTGTTTCCTCCTCATGCTGCTGTTAATCAGAAAAAGACTGAACAAAATATGTCCGAAGAAGATCCAAAAATGGCCTAAAATGACTTGAAATTAGTTAAAATGCTCAAAAAAGACCAAAAACCTTCACAAAATGTCTCATTATTTGTTGAGAGTGACTTGAAACTCATCCAAAATTAGTTCAAATTGTCAAAAAAATGACTGAAAACCTCCACAAAATGCCTCGGAATTTGTCCAAAGAAGAGTAACAAATGGCATAAAATGACTTGAAATTGGTTAAAATGGTCAAAAATGACCAAAAACCTCCACAAAATGTCTCATAAATTGTTTGAGAGCAATATGAAAGTTCTCAAAAAATCTCAAAAAATAGCTAAAATTGTCAAAAATTACCAAAAACCTCCACAAAATGTCTCATAATTTGTCCAAAATGTCTCATAATTTATCAAGAACAACTTGAAATTTAGCCAAAATTAGCAAAAAAATGTCAAAAACTCCTTTCAATGACTCCAAAACTTGTCAAAAATTTGCTAAAACTGTCAAAAAAGTTCCAAAAACCTCCACAAAATGTCTAATTTGTCGAGAGCAATTTAAAACCTGTCAAAAAATTAGTTAAAATTGTCAAAAAATGTCCACCAACCTCCACAGCAATGCCTCATAGTTTGTCCAAAATGCTTCATAATTTGTCTAGAACGACTTAAAACTTGTTTCACACAATCTATCCAGAAAGTCTATCAAGAAAGACTTGAAACTCGTCCAAAATTAAAGTGGTCAAAAATGACCAAAAACTCCTTTAAATGACTCCAAAACTTGTCAAAAAATTGTTAAAATGGTGAAACATGACGAAAAACCTCCACAACATGTCTTAGAATTGGTTGAGAGCGACTTTAAAATGATCAGATTATTTTAGTTTTTTTACACCGTCTATCCTGAGTGTACAGAAAACTATAAAACTGTCCATAAACGTTTATCAACCGAAGCTTTAAATTCCAACAGCTTGATCAGTTTTTACTCATGTAGAAGCTCCTCTGGCTTCTCTCTCATCATCTGCGGTGTTTTTTTTAGGTTGTTTTTTCCATAAAGATGTTGTAGCAGAATAAAACAAGCTGAGAGTGGATAGTAGAGGAGGAGCTGCTATGAGAGCTCTACTGTTTCTGGATCTCCTCACGCTGCTGCTAATGAGAAAAAGATGTCAGAGGAGGAGGAGGAGGTCCTCTCTGGAGACCTCTCCACACGTTTAGCTCCGATTTTCTAAACGTTAAATCCTCCTACTGCGTCTCGTTGACCTTTAACTCGGTCCAGCTGCAGTGAAATATCGCACCGACTCGCCGGGTTTCTCCTCCGGTGGTGAGATTTTTAGCACTCAGGTGATTCCTGCGAGTTCATCAGCGAGACTTAACCTCATGGAAGTTTTTTTAGTGTGTGTGTGAGGCCTCCATCTTCCTCTTCTCCTTCTTTTGTCCTTCTTTGTCTTTTTCTTTGTCTTCTTCATCTTCTTTCTTTTCTTCTTCTTCGTCTTTTTCTTCTTCTTCATCTTCTTCTGGTTCTTGTTCTTCATCTTTGTCTTCTTCTCCTTCTACATCTCCTTTTCTTCATCTTCTTCATCTTCTTCATCTCCTTCTGGCTCTTGTTCTTCATCTTTGTCTTCTTTCTCTTTTTTTATTCTTTGTCTTCATCTTCATTCTTCTTCAACTTCTTCAACTTCTTTCTCTTCTTTGTCTTCTTCAACGTCTTCATCTTATTCTTCGTCTTCTTCATCTTTCTTTTCTTCTTCATCTTCATCTTTGCCTTTTTTCTCTTAATTTTTTTCTTCATCTTCTTCCTCTTCTTTTCTCTTCTTTCTTTTCTTCTTCATCTTCTTCTTTGTCTCCTTTTTCTTCATCTTTTTCTTCATCTTCTTCCTCTCCTTCTGGTTCTTGTTCTTCATCTTTGTCTTCTTTCTCTTCGTTCTTTTCTTCTTCTACTTCTTCTTTGTCTTCATCTTCTTCTGGTTTTTGGTCTTCGTCTCCTTTTTCTTCTTCCTCTTCTTTTTCTTCATCTTCTTTCTCTATTCATCTTTGTCTTCTTCTTCTCCAACTTCTACATCTTTTTCTTCATCTTCTTGTTCATCTTTGTCTTCTTTTTCTTCTGTCTTTTATTCTTTGTCTTCTTCATCTTATTCTTCTTTGTCTTCTTTCTCTTTGTTCTTTTCTTCGTCTTCTTTGTCTTCATCTTCTTCTTTGTCTTCCTCTTCGTCTCCTTTCTTCTTCATCTTCAGGTTCTTGTTCATCTTTGTCTTCTTTCTCTTCATTCTTGTCTTCTTCGTGTTCTTTTTCTTTCTCCTTTTCTTCATCTTCATCATCATCTTCATCTTTTTCTTCTTCTTCATCTTCTCCTCCTTCTTCATCTTCTCCTTCTTTGTCTTCTTTTGCTTCTTCTTCTTCGTGGATCTTTAACCTCCTAAATCTTTTTTTCTTTTTTGTGTGTCTCTCCAGAGAAGCGTCAGGACAATGGCAGAGTGTACTTCGTCAACCACAACACCAGGACGACTCAGTGGGACGATCCTCGGACCCAAGGGTGAGCAAGACCTGGAGAAACGTCTTGGTGGTTGAGTGTGTGCATGAGTCGGGCTGCTCGTCAGACGTCGCTTTCTTTGGGTGTTTGCTCAGGATGGAGGATGAACGACTCACTGGTCCCAGATTTTAACTTTTTAAGTTGCAAATTCACCAAATAATGATCTCCTGCATGTGAAGGTTGGTTTGAAATCTCCACAGACTCCTAAATAACCAGACAAACGTGGAGATCTTCAGGGTTTTTTGCATCACCTCCTCTTTCTTTGACATTAAACCCTTCCAGAGCTTTTAAAAATGATTCCACTCTCCCCTCACTCATGCCAGTTGAATTTCAAAGTGAATCTCACACATTTCAGGTTTGGAATCTTCAGTTTTTTGATCTTCTCAACATTTCCAGCCACATTAAAAGGTGCTTTCACAACCTTTTTCTAACCGTCTGGGTGGAAAAAATAGATTTTAAAGCAAAAATGAAATGTAAAAATGACATTTGTCCACTTCTAATCTGTACAATGTGAGTCAGTTGTGCTTAAAATCTCCTTTAACCTTCTGAACTCCAAGTAGTTTTATTGCTTCTGCCTCATTTTTATTCAGTGTTGGTTCATTTTTCACTATAATTTAAAGTCCTGCAACTCCATGAAGGAGAAAGAACTCCTCAGAAACATCTACTGAGCAGTAGGGATGATAGAAAGCTTCAAAACCAACAGAAAAAGATCAATTTGATTATTTATTTCACAAAAATTGAGGAAAAACTATAATTTACATGTACAACATATTCTGAAGTGCCACAAGTGTTATCAATACTGGAAAATAAAATATTGTCCTCATGTTGTAGGTATTTTACTACTTAGATTTTTAATTTGACTCCATTGATCTTCTGTCTGTTTTGCATAAAGTCACAGAGAATCTAAAAAATTCTCGAAATTTTTGTCACATCACTGTTCGTTGCAGCTGAGTCACTTATAGTTTCACTTTTTCACTGTGGAATGCAGAATTTTTAATTTTTTACAGAATATAGTTAGTTGGAATTGCTTGTTTTTGGTGATTTTTCAAATGAAGACATAAAAAGTATTTAGTAGATTTGGTTTAGATTTAGTTTTTTCAAAACACACAACATTTTTTGTCAAAAGACTGTTCATCTCAGATGAGTCACTACTGGCTTTACATTTGCACCAAGCAGTGCAGAATTTTAATTTTTTTACAGAATCTGGTTCGAGAAAGCAGCTTATTTTTGACGATATTTTAAATTAAGATATGTGGAATAAAACGATTTTGTTGAAATATGATCTTAAACTTAGATTTGGTTCATTTTCCTGACAGTACTTCATGCCACATGATTTGAGCGTCACAAAGTTGAAAATCTGACTCTTTGGTTGATAAATGGTGTCATTTTTTTCCAAAAACTTTTAAAATTTTTTGTCAGAAGACTGCAGCTAAGTCAGTAATAGTTTCATATTTGCACTGAAGAGCGCAAAAATTAATTAATTTTTTTTTTACAGAATATAGTTAGTTGAAACCGCTTGTTTTGGGCGATTTTTGACGAAATATCAGATTTGGTTCATATTCCAGATGAAATACAAAAGCTTAGTTCATCAGAAAATAGAAAATACAGCAGTTCTTTTAGTTTTTACTGTTTCTGGCTAACAAATGGAGTCATTCTTATGATCTTTTTTCCTAAAACTTTTCAGACCTGTCGACAGGTTTTGGGGTTCAGACGGTTAACGTGAAGCAAACTGATGATTTTCCACTCAGATGGTTTGAAAAATCTTTAAAAATACCCTGTAGAGCAGCGACTAAATGTTGAGGAAACTGTTTAGTTTGCAGAAAAACAGACACGAGAGGCACAAACTGCACAGATTGAGTCCAGAACAATGACATTTCCAGCCTGGAGAGGAGCTAAACTCGGCCGAGGCTGGACTCTGTTAGCGGCTTTAGCTCCACAGGTTGGCGGGGGGAGGTTTGTTAGTCTCATCCCCAGGACGGGGCCCTCCGGCTGGGACCGTGCTCACTGCCCTCTCCCCTGTTGCAGGATGATCAAGGAGCACCCCCTGCCCCCGGGCTGGGAGATGAAGTACACCGCCGAGGGAGTCCGATATTTTGTGGACCACAACTCGCGCACCACCACCTTTAAAGACCCCCGACCCGGGTTTGAGTCAGGGTAAATATTCCTCCCAGACCTGCTCTCTGTAGACTCCAATCACCACTCAGATCACTCTTTAATTCACACAAATGGGGAAAAGAAAGCCTCCAAACTGAAGCTTGATCTAAACATCTCGACCTGTTTTCCCCCCACTTCTTGTCATTTCTGTGCCTGGTTTTGACATTTCGTCACAGAGCTCATGTTTCGATCGCTCGGCTCTTCCCCTCAGCCTGAGGACGTCTGAATCTTTGCCTTGAAGTCGGCAGAATGTGCAGATGTGCAGCTCCAGAGCCGCTGCAGGCTACGCTGGCATGCGTGTTTGTGCCGTGTTTGTGCGTTAACGCTTGGCATGCGGGTGTGTGTTTGCTGCTGTCGACGCCTCCATGTGTGTGAAGCTTTTCATGCTGATATTTGCATGTATTTTTAGGATCCTGAAAAGGTCCTCGCCGTTTTTTAGCAGGACTGTTTCCAGCGCTCCTTTTCCTAACCGAGATGTGACTGGCAGCAAGAGGCCTCCGTCTCCCTCTTCTTCTTTGTCTTCTTCTTTATCTTTTACTTGTTCTTCTTTCTCTTCTTCGTCCTCTCCTTTTTGTTCTTTCTCTTTTTCTTCATCTTCTTCGTCCTCTTCTTTGTCTTTTTCTTCTTCATCTGCTTTCTCTTCTGTCTTCGTCTTTCTCTTCTTCTACTTTGTCTTCATCTTCTTCCTCCTCTTCTTTGTCTTCTTCTCTCTTTTTTGTCTTCTTCTTTGTCTTCTCCTTTTTGTTCTTTCTCTTTTTCTTCTTCGTCTTCTTCTTTCTCATCTTCTTCTTTGTCTTCTTTTTCTTCGTCCTATTGTCTTCTCCACCTTCTTCGGTCTTTTCTTCTTCTTCATCAACTTCATCTTCGTCTTCTTCGTCCTCTTGCTCTTTTTGTCTTCTTTTTCATCTTCTTTCTCTTCTTCTTCATCTTCTTTATCTTCCTCTTCTTTCTCTTCTTCTTGTCCTTCTTCATCTTCTTTTTTCCCTCTTCTTTCTCTTTTTTCTTCTTCATTGTCTTCTTTGTCTTCTTGTTTCTCTTTTACTTTGTCTTCTTCCTCTTTCGCTTCGTATTTTTCTCTGTCTTCTTCTTTCTATTTTTCTTATGTTTTTTTCTGTTCTGCTCTGTCTTCTTTCTCTTCTTTGTCTTCGTCTTCTTCATCTTTTACTTGTTCTTTCTCCTTTGTCTTCGTCTTCTTCTTTCTCTTCCTCTTCTTCTTTGTCGTCTTCATCTTTTCTCTGTCTTTTTTGTCGTCTTCTTCATCTTTTTCTTCTTCTTTGTCTTCTTTTTCTTCATCAATTTATTTCTCTTCATCTTCATTCTTTTGTTCTTCTTTTTCTTCATTGTCTTCTTTATCTTCTTCTTTCCCTTCATCTCCTTCCTCCTCTTCTTCTACTCCTTTTTCTTCTTCTATGTCTTCTTCTTCTTCGTTTTGTCCTTCTTCTTCTTTGTTCTCTTTCTCTTCTTCTTTTTCTTCTTCTTCTTCTTTCTCTTTCTCTTCTTCTCCTTCTTTTCCTGCCGTCATCTCGTTCTGTGTCTCTGCTGCTGACGAGGCAGATCTCCAGAGTGTTCGTTGGGCTGGTGGAGCTTATACTAACACAGCTGCAGGCCCAGACGCTCCAATCCGTTATTTAGAGCAGGACGGCTGGTGTGAATTTAATGTTTACACTGGACGGCAGACTGGAACCTCAGGCCGTCTTAACCCTCTGAACCCCAGCTTCCACCAGCTTCTGGGCGTTTTTTTTTTTTGCTCATTTTTCCTTTCTAGAAGGCGAGAAAGAACTCCGAAATGTCTTCTGTCCAGCTTCACACACTTATAATACTGTAAACTGCATAGAAATAGAAAAAATCAAATAGAATTTCTTGAAAAATTAAAAAAAAAAAAAAAAAAACAGTGAAAAAGTCTCTTGAAACACTTTATTTGGAAATTTAATGTGAGCTTTTAAGGCAAGTTTGGTAATTTTTCACTCATCTTCTAAACACAAAGAAGTTTCTGTCAGTTTGTCTTTTTCTTGTCTATTTTTTTGTCACTGTAATCTCATTTTTCACTGTAACATAAAATCCTGCAGCTCTGTGGAAACAGCACAATTACGTTTCCAAGTTGGAATCTTCTAAATCATGACAAAAAAATGAAAAAATTTACTCTGCTCATCATCAGTAGAAAGATGTTTCACCATGCTGAATGTATCTTCCAACAACTTGCTCCTCTGTTCACTGTTTCTGAGCCATGCTGCATTTATTTTATTGATCCAATATATTCTAAAGTCGTCCAAAATCTTTTGAAACTCGTCTAAAATCACTTAAAATTTCTCCAAAGTAACAAAAAATGTCCAAGCTGACTAAAGAATTGTCCAAAATAACTTGAAAATGCTCCTAGATTTCTGTAAAATAGATTGATGAATAAAATTTTGCTTAAAAAGGCATTTTTTTTGTCATTTGGGGCAATTTTTAGTCCAATTTTGAGTCTCCGCTTATCCCCTGTAGAAAAGTGTTTCTCCATGCTGAATGTATCTCCAACAACTTCTCCTCTGTTCACTGTTTCTGAACCATGCTGCATTTATTTATTGATCCAGTAGCTTTGATTTTCCTCAGTCTCTCTTGACGTCTCAATTTTTTGTCTTTTTTTGTAATTTTGTCTCATTTGTATTGTTTATTTTCTTCTATTTCTCAGTTTGTGTCTCGTTTTTGTCATTTTGTCTTCCTTTTTGATCATTTTATGTCTTATTTTTGTTGTTTTATGTCTTTGTCACTGTGTGGTGGTTTTGTCTCCTCATATTACAGATATTTAACTATCTCCATGTTTCCAGCCTCTACAGAGTTTTTCTCTCTACTCTGCTCATCATCTATAGAAAGCTGAATCCTCCGTCTTCTCATTGGAGACACTGCCTGCAGTTCAATTTGAAAACTCAGAATTTTTCTCATGTGACTGTTGGTCACAGCTAACTCAGTCTTTGCTTCTTAGTTACACTGAACATCGTAGAGTTTTTAGTTTTTTACAGAATCCGATTAGAACAAAGGATTTGTTTTTGTCGATTTTTCAAATGAAGACATTTCGAATAAAATTGTTTGGACGAAAGATCTTGATTTTAAGCATTGATTTGATTGATACTCGAGACAGGACACTTGTCACACATGAGTAGTGCAAGGACAGTTAGAAAGTTTGATATCTGACACTTTTTCCTTTTTTTGTCTGATAAAAGGTGTATTTTTGTAGATTTTTGAGTTTTAAGGTTCGGAGGGTTTATGTTTGAGTTGTGAAACGCCAAATCTGTCTCAACTCTGTCGTTTGTTTCAGATCATTATTCTCATGTCAGGATTGTTTGTTTTTTGTTAGTTTTTTAAAATTATTCTGTATTTTCTGTGTGTGCAGGTCTCGACAGGGCGGATCGCCGGGCGCCTACGATCGAAGCTTCAGGTGGAAATATCACCAGTTCCGTTTCCTGTGTCATGTAAGTGTTGGACGGATAAAACTCTCCATTTACCCTGACTCGAGTGTTGTTTGAATTACTGCAGTTTACAAGATCAAAAAGATGGAACAAACCTTAATGTAGAACAGCTCAACATTTCAGGACTGCCGAATGTATAAATTCTAAATTTGAAGTCAGTATCCTAACTTTATATCATCATAATTGTACAGTTTTTTTCGTACCTTTATGGAAAACTTTTCTGTTCCTTTCTGCTGCTCAGCTTGTTTTTTTTATCCTTTGCCTTCATGAATACAAAAAGCAACTCTAAGTTACAGCTAATAGACAGTAATATCCAAGTGACAGTGTCTTCCACATGACCGAAAAAAGGCAAACAACTAAAAAAAAGAGTCTGATTTAGGAATGAAACACTGCCTTGAAATCCCATCCTTAGCAGAAAACCACATTTGCATATGCATTTTGGGTTTCACAAATGCTTCTTTTTTAGATAAAACTTTACATATTCCTCTAGTAGCTGCAGCTTTATATGCAAGACTGTTGTGTGAATGCTCGCTACTGGCTGGGATGTACGACATTGTCCAACTTTTTGACCTCTAACTTGTCGATATTATTTGTCTTTCTGCAGTCCAACGCCTTGCCGAGCCACGTGAAGATCTCTGTGTCCAGACAGACACTGTTTGAAGACTCATTTCAGCAGGTCAGATACTTCTGTACACTTACTACACTTCCCTCATTCAGTCGAATCATGAATAGTCACAGATTTTTGATGATTCTTTGGGGTCTTTGAGGCGCTCTTTGTCTGGTCCCAACCCTAAAACCAATCACAGTAGTTCCACCTCGATAAGATGACTTCCTGTTGATGGGTGTAAGTTACTACCCCCAAGGATCTCGGGATCTTGTTCAGGAGTGATGAGAAAATGCAGCGTGAGATGGACAAACTGATTGTAGCAGCGTCTGCAGTAACGTCGATGTTGTACCAGTAAAGACTTATGGTAAAGACTGAGATGATCCGGAAGGCAAAACTCTTATTTACTAGTCGGTCTTTGTTCTAACCCTCATCTATGGTCATGAACTCTGGAGAATGACCAAAAGAAAAAGATACAGGCAACAGAAATTAGTTTATTTCTGTAGGGAGGCTGGACTGAGTCTTAGAGATAAGGGCAGGAACTCGGACATCCGATAGTTGCTGTTCTTTTTCAGTGGAAGGAACCAGCTGAGATGGTTCAACATCTAAATGAATTGATTAATAGCCGGCAGTTAACCATCAGTAGATATTGCTGTAGAGGCTAATAAAGCTAGTTTTTATCACAGACACAACTTTTGCTGTAAAGTTGACTTGGTAACGAAAGCCACAAAGTTGTAGTATCACTGTCCGAGTAGACTCCATTAATCGCCAGAGGAATCTTAGCCATTGTGCTCTTTTACTAGCTAAACTCCCACAAGGCTGCCTCCCAAGTAGCCATCTCCTCTGGCCTCTACAATATTAAACAGTAAGAGGCTCCACCTATTGGAACAACCGGAAACTACAGCTGATCTACATTACATTTTTCTGACATGCACGACCTTCTTCTTTTTTAAATTGGTTGAATTACCAATGGCAGTGAATCGGCTAATGAGATAAGGACAAGGTTTTCTAGGCAATTAGGAGGAGATAGTAGGGTCGAGTCAGAACTTTCTAGAGGGATTATATATCTCATCTGGCTTGGGAACACCTCGGGATCTTCCACTAAAAGGTTGCTGTTGTAGAAGGACATTTGGATGGAAAATGATGTGTAGCTAAATAAAAAAGATCAAAGACAGTGATGGTTGAAAGAAAGAAGAAATAACAGGACATTTAAACCACAAACAGACAACTAATACAGAGGCTGAAAAGACTGATATCAAGAGTTAAAGCTGCTTTTTGGTCCTCAGGGCGACTTTAGCATCAGTTCGAAACTTTCAAACAACTACAAGACTCAAAGTGCCTGAAGAGCTGTGAGAATTAAGAGTTCTGGTTCGCAAATTGGAAGCAAATCTGACAGACTTAAAAGACAAGTGAAACAATTTTTCTTTTAGATACACAAATATGCGTTAATACATTCAGGACTGAGTCCCACACAAAACCCAAAAATATAAGCACGCTCGAGGTTATTTAACTCTACTTACATGTACAGTTTTCTAACTTCCTGTCTTTCTTTTCCATCTCTAATAAACATGAATGATATCTTCTGTCCTCAGATCATGAATGTGAAGCCATACGATCTCCGTCGTCGCCTCTACATCATCATGAGAGGAGAAGAAGGGCTGGACTATGGAGGCATCGCCAGGTGAGAAAACCAGAAACAAAACACCTTTCTGAAGCTTCTTCTCACAATCTGTCATTTTGTTTGTTTTTGTTCTCATTTTAGTCAGTTTAAATGTTGGTGATGGGGTGTTTTGTCTGCTCCTGCTTCCTCCTCGGGAAGTGACATTTACCTGAATGTGGATATTTTCTGGTTTTTTTGTCTTCTGTGAAACTGAATGTCTTTGGGTTGTGGATGAAACAAGACGTATTTCACATTTCTTCTGACACTGATTAGTCGAGAAAAGAATGGAAACATTAATCTGCAATGGAAATAACCTTTAGTTGCTGAAAACAAAACAAAAAATGTGCAGATTTTCAGACAACTTCTAAATACTAAATGATTTCTAAGCAAAGTTTGAAATCTCATTCAGAAACATTACGGTAATATTCTATAGTATATTAATTTGACATTAGAAGGTATCTTCCAATCAACTTAGACCAAATAACTAATCAATTAATTGAGAAAATAATCAACTGGTTAAGCAGCAGTGAAGAAATTTATTGTCTGCTGCCCAATTTCGTACATATTTTTATTTTCTCTGAAGGTAAATTAGTGTGTTAAAAACATTAAAACTCAATTCTATACATCAGGATTATATAAACTGTTGTATTCCTCAAATTATGTGTCTTTAGCAGAGTTCTGATGTCAAAAAATGAGGAAAAAACATTTTGTTTGATGTTTTTCTGCAAAGGTGAAAATAAAAGAGGAAAGTGTTGTAATTCACAATTTGACCTGAGGGTTGCAGTGTTCTCCCACATTTTTGATGCCTAAATTCAGAAACACTGATAAAGAAGCTTGTCCGTTTGGCTTATATTTTTTCATTTTAGAATGTCAGCAAGATGAAGATGAACCAAAGATTTTTTTTAAACCAATTTTGAAGCAGAACTACAGCATGAAGATAACAAAGACATTTTTAAACAGAAAATTATAGAGGACAGAGCTGTAATTCACAGTTTGACCTGATGGCAGCAGTGTTGTCCCACTATTCTGATGCCTAAACTCAGACACACTGATAAAGAAGTTTGTCCGTTTGGCTTTTTTTTTTTTTTGCCATAACATGATGCTGCAGCACCTGGATGGCAGATTTAGTGCAGAAGTGCAATTTTAATGTTTCATTTTTAAAATATTTTAGCCAGTTTGAAGCAGAGCTAGAGCATAAAGATGACAAAAACATTCTTACTGATGAGGAATTAGTAATTTTTTACGATAAATTGTCACAGCTTGTGAAGCCTGAAGATCTGCTGAAGAAGCGCTTTAACTTCCCAAAGGCAGATGGAAGCTCTAAAAGTTTTCTTTCCCGAAATCAGCACCACAGAAACGCACATCTGTTCATCTATGCTTGAAGAACCAGCATTACTGCAGCTCTGTGCATCATAAAAAAACATGAAATCAATCAAATCTGAACTGATAAACATTCACCCAGGTGGAACAAACACAGGTTCTGACGTCTATAAGTGGTTATAACTTTCCAGAAATAACGTAACACATCTTCTTGTGTGTTTGTTGTTGTTAATAAACACTAATATTTGGCTTCTAGAGGTGTGTAACGGTGTTGAAGGGTTAAATGTTGCCGTCCTGCCTCCTCACATCACTGCTGTCCTCCATCACATGTATCCCTCCATCCTCCCTCCGTCTTCCTCCTTCTCTGTATCTGTTGTTGTTTATTTTTTCCTGTTGGTGGCGTTTCCATTTTTCCCTGTTTTTTTGGTTTTGCATTGTGTCTCTGTCTCCGGTGTCACGTCAGTGGTTTTACCCTATGGTAGGTGACATCATGCTGTTCTACCACAGGGTAGAACCACGGACGGGATGTTGGGAGGTGTCTGCGTCCGTCAGTCCGTCCGTCAGTCCATACACCCCCGTCATGTTCCTTCAGCGGGGCCTTGGGGAGTTCTGGTTCTGGTTCTGCAGCTGGTGGAGGGTCCCTCATCCTGTCTAACATGCATCCTCTGTGTCTTTATTTTTAATTTGCCCTGCTGCTGTATCGATCGTGTGTTCTGTCTCCATGTAATTTATGTGTCCGGTTTGGGTTTAAACTGTGTGTTCTAACCTCAGTTCTTCTCCAGGGTAGTTTAATAAAATAAAAATAAGATTAAAAAAGTTTTCTGTTCGCTTCAAAATACTTTATTTGTCCTTCTGGGGTCCAATTTGATACGAGAAGTCCAGTCTGTTGACGGTCATAAGATCCAACAGCACAAATGCACTTTTATATTAACCCTCCAAACGTCAAAACCTGCTAGCAGGTTGCTTTCTTTTTTTAAAAATCTGCAAAATTACAACGTTTATCGGAGCAAGAAATTCTAGTAACAGAAATAATTGTCAGATTTATTACTTTCTTATTGTCTTTGAACACATTTTGTGTGTTATGGAATTTTGTAAGCAAAAATAATCCCCCCAAAAAGCTTGAAAGGAATCAAAATCACTTTATTCTACATGTTTTACTCAAAAATTTACTGAAAATAAAAATTCTAAAATCAGTGGCAAAACTTACTTAATTTGCTTCAATTTTTAATCTTTAATTTTATATATTTTTTGTATGTGCTGATAGAGCAAGAAGTCACTTAGATTAAATGTCTGAATCCCAAAATTTTCAGGCCAGTTTTTTCAAAGAAATCCTCAAAATTACAGCATTTATCAGAGCAAGACACTGTAAAAACAGAAATAATTGTCAGATTTTCAACATTTCCTTTGTCCTGGAATGGATGATCTGTACTATGGAGTTTTTAAAGCAAAAATAATCTAAAAAAGAGCTTAAAATTAATCAAAATCACTTTATTCTATATGAAAACTAGAAATACAAAATTCTATGATCACCAGAAAAACTGACAACCATAAATTCAGAGAATCTATGCCTAATAAAAAATGCTAACATGCTGCTGTTTTTACTTAATTTACTTTTTAATCTTTAGTTGTGTATTTTTTTTGTATATTTTTGTATATCAAGAAGTCACTTAGTCACTTTGTATATCAACGTCTGAATCTGAAAATCTGCAAAAATTTGAAAGGGATGGTTTTTTAAAAGAAATCCTCAGAATTACAGCATTAATGAGAGCCAGAAACTAAATAAACATAAAGAAAGGTCAGATTTTGACCAACAGCCATGTGTGAGAGGAGATGAATGGTATGCTACCTTTAGAAAATATGTAAAAAATCATCAAAATGACACCATTTATCAGAGCCAGAAACTGTAAAAACGTTTTTAAAAAATGACATTTTCAACTTTCCAACAGTCCTTAATCAAATCATGTATGAGATGAGATTCAATAAAGAAAATTACAAAATCAAAGCTAAAAATCATTATATTTCATTCTAGATGTCTTATTTAGAAATTTGCAAAAAATAAACCATTTGTTCTGACAAGATTCTGTAAAAAAACAAAAAATTCTCCACATCTTGACAGGACTAAGAAACCAAAACTGACTCAGCTGTGACCAACAGTCACATGACAATAATTCAGACAGTTTTTTAGGTTGAACTGCAGGCATCGTTTCCTCGGAGAGACTGAGAGGAAAACCAAAGCTACTGGATGAATAAAATAAATGCATCATGGCTCAGAAACAGTGAACAGAGGAGCAAGTTGTTGGAGATACATTCAGCATGGAGAAACATCTTTCTACAGAGAATGAGCAGAGTAGACAGAAAAAGACTAGAGAGGCTGGAAACATGGAAATAGTTAAATATCGATAATATGTGGAGACAAAAGTGTCAAAACGACACAAAATGCGACTCAAACTAAAAAAAAAAACTGATACAAAACAAGCAAAATGAGACTGACAACAATTAAAATTAGATGTAAAGAGACCACAGAGAGACACAAAGTGATTTAAAACAAACGAAAATGCTGAGTCAGTTTTGGTTTCTCAGTTATGTTCTGCCAAAAATGGAAATAATAAAAGAACAAGACACAAAACAATGCCAAAAAGGACAAAAACGAGATGCAAAATGCTAAATATGAGACTCAAAACAATAAAAATGAGAGAATTTTAAAAATGAGACAAAAAGTGAAGTTGTTAAGTTTTAGTAAAAGGCTAAATTCTTTGATTTCAGCCTCTAAAAAGGGAATATTTTCAGTTTTCTTTCCTCCTCTGCAACAGTAAACGCTGACATTTTTCACCATTTATTCACATTTAATCGACCAAACAACTAATCAGTTAACCGAGAGGATAAATGACGGATTAATCTATGATGAAAATAGTTGTTAGTTGATTCTCTGAGGGAAAATCTGTTTATTTGAGGGTGAAATAAACCTTTAAAACAGAGGAGTCAAAAATATAGATGCAAATAATTGTGTGTTCGTCTGTTTTACAAAACATCAGTCAGTATTAAAGCTGGAATCTTTGGAATCGACCAAAAATTTAGGTTAAATAAATTTAATACTTTAATAGTAGATGAAAAAATATTACAAATGCTTCTTGATCTACTTTAAATTGGTTTAAAACAAGAATTCTGTTCAAATTAGTGTTTTTGTTTTGTTGAAAATGCAGATTTTCTTTGTTGCTTTGCTGTAAACTGTAACCTTGTATTGCTGTTTGTTGTTGTTGTAAGATTTTTTCTTATATCTGGATCAAAAATAAGGTGTTTTATTGTTTGTCAGTGATGAAATTCATAGTTTTTTTCTTCTCGAGACAGTTTTTAAAAATGATGTGTTTAACTCTGGAATCGTCCAATAATAATCCACGTTGTTGTTAAAATGTGAAATATAATCGGTTCCTGATGATTTAAACATCTCCGTGTGTCCTGTGGCTCTTCAGGGAGTGGTTCTTCCTGCTGTCCCATGAAGTCCTGAACCCCATGTACTGCCTTTTCGAGTACGCCGGTAAGAACAACTACTGTCTGCAGATCAACCCGGCGTCCTCCATCAATCCCGACCACCTCACCTACTTCCGCTTCATCGGACGCTTCATCGCCATGGTGAGACGCTTCCTACTGCTTGCTAGTCTAGTTGTTTTTGTGGAGAAAATTCAGCCTCAGACACATTTTAGTGACATTAAAAAGCAATTTGTTGAATCTTAGGTGATCATTTATCAAGCAAACGGCAGGAGGTGTGAAAATAAAACACCACAGAAGTGTTTCTTCCACAACTCGTCCCATTACTCCACTGAGGAACGCAGCAGAATTATGTGACGATCGGCGTTGGTTTGTGTGTCTGTGTGCAACATTACTCAAAAACAGACAAACGGATTTGGATCAAATTTTCAGGGAAGGTCAGAAATGACACAAGGACCACCTGATTAGATTTTAGCAGTGATGCGGCTTATAGTCTGGATCCACGGATTTCTTAAAAATTTCTGTATCATTGCGAGATAGCATCCCGACATCGCTGTAACCATGACGACAAGCAAACACTACTACAAATCGACCACTGTGGACCACAAATTTTAAAAAAATTTCATCCGTGGGAAATCATACGACTGAGTTATTATTGGATCTGAACTAGAATCTTCCATGTCTACTTATACCTGGTATTAGCATGTAAGCTAGCTTATCTGGCTGCTGGTTAAAGGTTAAAAAGTCTTAAGGGTTTATTCTCCTCCCTCTTTTCTTTTTAATATTCCTTTCTAATACAGGGGGTCTCGACTTACGTCAGCATTCCATTCCTACGGCACAATGTAATAAATCGGAACTCCCATACTGTACATAAGTACCTACGTCACTCACCTACGCTAACATAGTGATAACTGCCATGGTACTGCCATCAGAAGAGTCTGACGATTGAGAGCCATAACGAAGGGCAAAAAGTTTCCAAAAAAACAGCACAAAAGAAAGAAAGCGACTGTTGCACAATCCAACTTGGCGTAGAACCGCTGAATGCAAACAAAGCCGTCTTCCTCGTATAGCGCCGTGTGACGACGTATTCGTTTGTTCCGCTCACCAACTGGTTCCTGCACGAAATTTCAACATCGCAAACGCCGTTTGTTGGAATGATGGAACAAGACTTCCTTAATAAATTTATTGGCGATAACGTGACGTAACCATGAAACGCTGTAGATTGAGGATGTTGTAAACCGAAGACCTACTATACGGGAAACAATAACAATTTCCGAGAAGCAACCTGAAAAAGTCAGTTTTTGCTGCAGTTTTTAATCTTGTGTTAAGAATATGTTCACGTTTCCTGTCTAACAGAGAAATCTTGCATTTCAGACGAGTAGTTATGGAGAAATTCTCATTTTCCAGTTATTGCTGATCGTCTGCAGTGAGCCAGCGAAGGTAGACAAAGATATAAAGGGTGAAAAAGTTTAGTTTGGTCGTCAATGACAGGACTTTAGGAGTTGGGTTTTAGTTCAGCCAGAGGACCAAAACAACATGTAGGCACATCTTGGAGAATCCCTGATGACTGATTTGTTTTATGATTCGGCCGTAGACAGAGTTGATTTGACTCATCTATATTTACTCTGGAAGCATCATTTGCTGTCGACATTTGCTTGCTCCAATGTTCCAATCTGTTCCGACTCACACTAACGTATGTGATGTTGGTTTAGTAAAGTTCTGCAAGAGGCATTTACCGTTAGCAAGTCGCTTATTTCATCTTTCGTTATCAAACGGGCAAAAATAGCATTTTCTCTCCGTACAACAGAAACTGAAACACACAAAAAAACTGCTTGTCAATAACTGGTAATAACACAATAGTAATCCAATTACATCATCGTAACATAAAAAAACTAACCATAATAATATAGCAAGAATCCAGTAATAACACAGACATAAAACTAACAATAGCAAAATGGCCCAAAAAGATGAAAAAATGCCACGAAAAGATGCAAAAATGCCATGAAAAGATGCAAAAATGCCACGAAAAGACGAAAAAAATACACAAAAGATGAAAAATTGCAGAAAAAGATGCAAAAATGCCACGAAAAGATGCAAAAATGCCATGAAAAGATGCAAAAATGCCACAAAAAGACGAAAAACATACACAAAAAGATGAAAAATTGCAGAAAAAGATGCAAAAATGCCACGAAAAGATGCAAAAATGCCATGAAAAGATGAAAAAAATACACAAAAAGATGAAAAATTGCAGAAAAAGATGCAAAAATGCCACATAAAGATGAGAAAATGCCACGAAAAGATGCTAAAATGCCACAAAAAGATGAAAAAAATTGCGCAAAAAATAGCAAAAATTCCACTAAAAGATGGAAAAATCTCACGAAAAGATGCAAATATGCCATGGAAAGATGCAAAAATTACACAAAAAATAACAAAAATTCCACTAAAAGATGGAAAAATGTCACAAAAAGATAACACAGTAAAAACCATAGCATTATAGTAAAAATCCAGTTTGACTTTTTTTTTAATTCTACTTTTTAAAATCGTCAATGAATCAATTTTATTAATAAATACTTTCTATATTTGACAGGAAGCATAATTCACAGAAGGTGTCACATAAATTAAACAAAACTTCACCAAAATCCCCAAACTGACAAACATGATGACACTAGTGAGAGCTGGGTGAAGCTGGACAAGTGTTTTTTAGTTTCAAAGATGTTCCCAGTCCTGCAGATTTCCTCCTTCATGCCCAGTTTGCGTTGTAACGCCTCATTCTCTGGGATGAACTCCAAGAAGCTGTAGGTCTGAACCTCCACCCTCCATGACTTCACAGCTCCACCCAGCCAACACCCAGCAGCAGCAGCAGCAGCAGCAGCAGCAGCGGCAGCTATATTTAGTCCTGAACTCACTCTGCTGACTGTAAAGATGCTCGAGCTGCTCCTCCTTTCTTTACCTTTCCCTCTGGGTTTCCGCCCTGGGCTGTGTTTAATCCGTCCATCTGGCTGATGGAGGTTCAGGATGCAGCCGGACAGAACAGACGGTGACTCAGTCGGCCGGTAGGCGTCTGTGTTGTCGTTGGCTCGTCCAGCGCTCAGCCCTCTGTGGCTTTTTTACATTAAACAGCTCCATCTGGATGAGGCTCAAACTCGCCCAGGGAAGAATATGACTCGGTTTCAGGCTGTTTGCACACATTTCTGTCCATGGTTTAACCCTCTCAAGCCCACTCTTTTTTCTTTGCTCAATGTGGGTTCATTTTTCTCAGCAATCTGAAGTCCTACAGCTCTGTGGAAACAAGGAGAGAGAAGTCACAAGTGTCTTCTGACACAGAATGACACAAAGAGACAAAAACAGCATAAACAAGATGACAAAACATTGCAAAAATGTCACTAAAAGATGCAAAAATGACACAAAAGATTCAAAAATGTCACTAAAAGATGCAAAGTGACACAAGAAGTTGCAAAAATGTCACTAAAAGATGCAAAAGTAACACAAAAGATGCAAAAATGTCACTAAAAGATGCAAAAGTGACACAAAAAGATGTAAAAATGACACAAAGCGTTGTAAACATTACCCAGAAAGATGCAAAAATGTCACTAAAAGATGGAGAAATGTGACTGAAAGATGCAAAAATTACATAAAAAGATGCAAAAATTAAGCAAAAAGTTGCAAAAATGTCACTGAAAGAAGCAAAACCAACAAAAACAGATGCAAAATGTCACTAAAAGGCACAAAAAATGACCCAAAAAGATGCAAAAATGTGATGAAAAGATGCAATAAAATGTTATGAAAAGATGCAAAAATGCCACTATAAGATGGAAAAATTACCATAAAAGATGCAAAAATGTCACGAAAAGATAGAAAAATTACCCAAAAAGATGCAAAAATGACAGAAAAAGATGTCACTAAATGTTGTAAAAATGTCACTAAAAGATGCAAAAATGACAGAAAAAGATGCAAAAATTACCCAAAAAGATGCAAAAATGTCACTCAAACGTGTCCACAGGTTTTAGTCTCTACATACTGTAGATGTGAGGGTTGATCAAAAAGTTCTGAGACTGCACCTTTACAAATCCAAAACTCTGAACTTTTGTCGTATGGCTGTTGGACATATCCGAATCAGTCACGGCTTCACAACTGCGTTGATGAATGCAAAAGTTTTACTTTTTTACAGAATCTAGTGCATGAAAACTTTTTGAACATTTTGAATGAGAGCATGTAGAATTAATGATTTAGATGAAATGTCACATTTTTAAGCTATGGAAATTCCGGTTAATATTTGTGTTTTTACAGTTTCCTGCTGATAAATGGTATCATTTTGGTCATTTTTGTGAAGATAACATGCGTTCCAAACCCAACAAAAGGTGAAAATATTCTCTGACAGAAGAAGGAATCTTTATTTTACTAACTATAGTCTCATTTGAACAGGATTTATTTCTCTCAGGAATGTTGAGTGATTTTATTCCAGTGTAGAACGTATGTGGTAATTGCAGCTACTTGGAGTTTTCTAGCTAGCTTGTAAATGCTGTAATTTTGAGGATTTAAAAACAACTTTCAAACTCGCTGTGAGATTCTGGAGTTCAGATGGTTCGTCCTTGATGTTTCTACCATAAAAATAATGACATAAAAGACATAATTTTGAACAGCAGCAGCTTTATGAGGCTGAATAACAAACCAATTTTCAGTCATTTTTTTTCCTCCTCTTGTAAGTGATTCCAGAAATAAAGGCCCATTCATGTTTCCTGTAAAGGCGGCTGGCTGTTAACCGGTTTCTAACACCTGACTGGGCACCAGCGGTCCTCCACTGAATCACGTCTGAGCCCAAAATATTCCCAGTTTGTGGAGCGTTAATTTGAACCAGGTGTCACCAGAATCCATGAAATAACAGTTTAATATCGGAACTGAATAGACGCTGTGGATCTGAAGGAGTCTAACGTGATGAATCCTTCTGTAGGCTTTGTACCACGGGAAGTTCATCGACACCGGCTTCACGCTGCCTTTCTACAAGAGGATGCTGGACAAGAAACCGACCCTGAAGGACCTGGAGTCCATCGATCCAGAGTTCTATAATTCCATCATGTGGGTCAAGTAAGTAACGCAGCAGCTCTGTCACACATATTTATACTTTATACTCACATTAGCAAAAAATAAAAACACTTTTCAGACTTAGTTTCATGTTCAGCGGTTAGTTTTGTTACTGAAAGAATCACAATAAGGATTTTAGTGGCTTTATTTCTTTTTTTTTTTTTACAAATTATTCCATCTTAAAGCGTCAGGTTCCTTCTGTTCGACCATCTCTAGTTTGTTTTAAAGTTTTATATCATAAACTTTGGATATATAAAATGCTCTCTGTGAAATTTTAGATGGATTTTTTTCATTATTTTTGAAGAACCTTTTTTAAAGTTCTGTTCTACTTGGATCAAACTATCCACCAATATTTTGTTTTTTAGTAGACCTTGTCAAACCCGCTCAATTAGTTATTACAGTTTAAGAAAAATTAACCTTCTACCATTCGAAAAAGGTGAAGCACGGTGGTGGCAGCATCATGATGTGAAGCACGGTGGTGGCAGCATCATGATGTGAAGCATGGTGGTGGCAGCATCATGATGTGAAGCATGGTGGTGGCAGCATCATGGTGTGAAGCATGGTGGTGGCAGCATCATGGTGTGAAGTACGGTGGTGGCAGCATCATGATGTGAAGCATGGTGGTGGCAGCATCATGATGTGAAGCATGGTGGTGGCAGCATCATGATGTGAAGCATGGTGGTGGCAGCATCATGACATGAAGCACGGTGGTGGCAGCATCATGATGTGAAGCATGGTGGTGGCAGCATCATGATGTGAAGCATGGTGGTGGCAGCATCATGACGTGAAGCATGGTGGTGGCAGCATCATGATGTGAAGCACGGTGGTGGCAGCATCATGATGTGAAGCATGGTGGTGGCAGCATCATGATGTGAAGCACGGTGGTGGCAGCATCATGATGTGAAGCATGGTGGTGGCAGCATCATGATGTGAAGCACGGTGGTGGTAGCATCATGATGTGAAGTATGGTGGTGGCAGCATCATGGTGTGAAGCATGGTGGTGGCAGCATCATGATGTGAAGCATGGTGGTGGCAGCATCATGATGTGAAGCATGGTGGAGACAGCATCATAATGAAAATTTCAGTTTTCCATCTGAGACATTGTGTTTATCAACACACTGCAGGTTAAAGTAGAATCTGTTCTCTTTAAAACACTATTTGAGGTTTTTTTGCTGTAATTTGTGTTTTTCAGAGAGAACGACCTGGAGGAGTGTGGCGTGGAGCTCTACTTTGCACAGGACATGGAGATTCTGGGGAAAGTTTCCACCCACCAGCTGAAGGACGATGGAGAGAACGTGCTGGTGACCAAAGAGAACAAGGAGGAATACATCAGGTTAGTTAGCAGAAGAAGCACTGAGAGCCACGGTAATAATTATAGCTGCAAGCATTGTTGAACATGGAGCATGTCAAGGTGTTGAGACTTAGCTGACCAGTGTCAAGGATTATATCACTAAGTTTGCAGCAACAGTATGTGCCTGTAACTTCCTTTTACCAATAGTTGGTGCTTTGACTGTGACTTAGTGTTGGAACGTGGATGTCTTCAGACTGGGCCTGGTGTCCAGCATGTGATATTTGGTCCAGACTGGATCATGTGCAGCTGAGATATAAACACTTCAGTTGTCATGGCGAGACATCGAAATTTGCTGCACTGTTTGATGAAAACTTACCATTTTCTCCATGAATATTCATCAGTGCCCTAAGACTTACATTGCCACATTGGAAGGTTAATATGGGTAACTGGCTAACAATAGTCCATCAAAGTGTAAAACCATGTCCTTTCCTGTTGCCAGCAGGTGGCGCTATGACTGTGAATGTATTTTGCCACATGGATGTGAGCAGGTCAGGACTCTGATCAATCATGTAAACTTTGTGGCAGATTGGGGCATGTACAGGGTAGTTACATAGCACTTCCTGTTTCATGGCAAAGCGTCAAAGTTCATGGCGACGCTCTTTGACTTTAGGGGAAGATTCTGAAAACTTCTCATCTCAGGTGGAAGTTAAACTCCCGTTGTTTCCCTGCAGCCTCCTGACCGATTGGAGATTCACCCGCGGGGTTGAGGAACAAACCAAAGCCTTCCTGGACGGATTCAACGAGGTGGTTCCTCTGGAGTGGCTGAGATACTTCGACGAGAAGGAGCTGGAGGTGAGGATCTAGTTTTAATCCTGTAAAGATCTGGACTCACCTGGTTAAACACATGAACCACATTCTAAGGCTGAGATGCAGTGACTCAGTGTGTAAACATCGTCTTCTGGCCTCTCATCAGTCAGTCAGACACAAATATGAAGAGTAAAGCAGTTTTTGTGGTTCATTCATTCAAAACTCATAAGTCTTTCCTCTGCTGTGTTTTCAGTTGATGCTCTGCGGGATGCAGGAGATCGATTTGGCCGACTGGCAGAAGAACACCATCTACAGACATTACACCAAGAACAGCAAACAGATCCACTGGTTCTGGCAGGTAGGAACTCACCTGGAAACACAGACAAACACACAGACACTCACCTGATATAACATCACCAAAAAAGGAAAAACTACCTTAAAAGATGCAAAAATGTCACTAAAAGATGCAAAAATGACAAAATAAGATGTGAAAATATCGCATAAAGATGCAAAATTGACCAAAAAATGCAGAATTATTTAAAAAAAAGCAAAAAAAGTCTCTAGAAGATGGAAAAATGGCACTAGAAGATGTACAAATTACCCAAAAAGATACAAAAATGTCACTAAAAATTTAAAAATTACACAAAAAAGTTGCAAAATGTCACAAGATGAAAAATGACAAAGATGCAAAATTATTCAAAAAGATGCAAAATATCACTAAAAGATGGAAAAAATAATCACTAAAAGCTGTAACAACGTCCCTAAAAGATGGAAAAATTACACGAAAAGTTGTAAAAATTACAAAAACAGATGCAAAAAATGCAGAATGACAGAAATCATGAAAAACAATAAAGATGGGACATTTTTCCAAACGCTCACAGCTGTTAATAGTAGAAACAAATGGAACGTTTCTATGTTTAAATATTCTACATTTACAGGAAACTCTACAAACTCAGTACTTGTCATTCTAGTCTCCACAACGACTGTAGAAAGTGACACCGGTGATGAATAAGGTGCAACACTTCTAGCAGGTTCACTGAGGCTGATGTTCCTGCAGGTGGTGAAGGAGATGGACAACGAGAAGAGAATCCGTCTGCTGCAGTTTGTAACAGGAACCTGCCGGCTGCCGGTCGGAGGCTTCGCTGAGCTCATCGGTACAGAAACACCATCCTGGTTATGGAGTTTAATCTGGTTTTATGGAGGAATCTGCTCCTCACAGCCATGAATGATGGAGAAATATATCTAAGTGTAGTTTGTTTTTAAAGGTTTAGAGACAGAAGAGGTGCAGTAATGTCCAGTATGAGGAAAATAAAGATTAAACGTGTTCCAGTCGACCTCCAGAATACATCTATGAACCAGTAAATGTTCAGAATAGGATCTCTCAGATATCAAACAGTAGAAACACTAGAAGGATTTACTGCCGTGGAAACAGAAGTAATGACGATTTTATGATTTTCTCCAGCTGATGTTTGATCTTTTGTGTCCTACAGGAAGTAACGGTCCCCAGAAATTCTGTATAGACAAAGTGGGGAAAGAGACTTGGCTTCCAAGAAGCCACACATGGTGAGAAAACTACTGCTGCTGCTTCTTCTCCTCCTCCTTCTCCTCCTTCTTCCACTTCTTCTCCTCCTTCTTCCACTTCTTCTCCTCCTTCTCCTCGTCATCCTCCTCCTCCTCCTTCTGCTTCTTCTCATTCCTCTTCTTCTTTATCTTCTTTCTTCTTCCTCCTATTCTCCATCTTTTCTCTTCTTCTCCTTCTTCTTCTTCGTTCTCCTTCCTTCATCTTCTTCTTTCTCTTCTTCTGCTCCTTCTCCTCTTCCTTCTTGCTCCTCTTTCTTCTTCACTTTGTTCTAGTCTTCTTCTACTTCTACTTCTTCTCCTTCTTTGCTTTCTTCTCCTTCTTCCTCTCCTTCTTCCTTCCTTTCTTTCTTCTCTCCTTCTTTCTGTCAACATTCATTAATCTGTTTCCGTGTTAATTTAAGGTCCTAAATCCCTCGGCTCTGCTCTCTTTCTTCCTCCTGCAGCTTCAACCGTCTGGACCTCCCTCCCTACCGGAGTCTGGAGCAGCTCAGAGAGAAGCTGCTGTTCGCCATCGAGGAGACGGAGGGCTTTGGCCAGGAGTGACGACGAGGAGGAGCTTCACCCGGATAGTTTTTGTTCTTACTTTGTGAACCACGGGGCTGAAATCACCTGCAGCTCCTCACCTGGAGGGGGAGGGGGAGGGGGAGGGTCATGATGGATCATTTACAGGTGGAGATGATGGAGGAAGTGTGTGTGAGTGTGTGTGAGAGTGTGTATGTGGTTGCTCACGTTAATGCCATTGTGTATATGCATATAAACGGTGTGTGTTTGTTTGACCGGACGGCACATCCACCCCCACACCTCTGCTTAGACCTGCACCACAACCAGACATGATAGTTTTAATGTCAGCAGCAGCAGCAGCAGCAGCAGCAGCAGCAGCAGCAGCAGCTCACAGCAACCCGCAGATGCAGTATAACGACATATCTAGAGAGAGAGAGACGTACGTTTTTAACCCGACAGGACAGAGCAGAGCAGCGAGTGTTATCACCATGCAGAGGACACGCACATCAGATGGCATTTTATTTTTTATTCCTCTGTTCATTGTGAAATTCTGCATTTTTTCTCCTGTACATAACTAAAATAAATGAGATTTCAGTCTTGGTCTGTGTCGGCGTCTTTTATTTTGGCAGCCTCATGTGCAAAGTGTATATTGGAGGACATTTGGGCTTCAAAACGTTTGAAAAATAAACCTTGTCTTTGACAGTTTTCTGCTACATATTCATCAATGATAGGTAATTAACTCTCCTGTTGTCCTCATTTACGGGCACCAAAAAATATTGTTTCCTTGTCTGAAAAAAATCCAAAAAATGAGCAAAACAATTCCCCAAATTTCTGAAAATTTGCAAAACCTTCAGGAATAAAATTCCAATAATTCCTTTAAAAAGTTTCCCTTAAAAGTTTTTTTTAAAAATCCCCCATATTTGGCAAGAAAATTCTTGTAAATATTTTCAAAAATGAGTAAAAATCTTCCAAAAAAAATCTTAAAAATAGCTAAAGTGATTACATATATACAAGTAAAACTTCTATTTAAGAACATTCACATTTTTTTGGATTTTTTTTGTGAATTTTCTTAAGAAACATTTTTTAACATTTCTTTTTTACCACCAAAAGATGTTTAAAGATTTCCCAATAGTGTTGAAAATGTGGACATCAGAAGTTTCACTGAAATTTTTTTTCCCTACATTTTGAAATGCTGAAATAAATTTTGCTGGAATGTATGTTGTATTGTAATAATATTTGGTATTTATGGAGCACTTTTAAAAATCGTCACAAAATAAAATAATAAATAAGACATAAATAATACAATAAAATAATCAAAAAATGCAAAACAAAAAAAATACTAAACTAAAATCAAGCAAAATATTTAAAGTAATACAAAATACTTATTTAAATGGAAAGAAAAAAATAACTAATTTTTAAAAATAGCAAAAAAAAAAGTACCTCAAGAAATGAATGACAAAACTAACCCAAATAAAAATATAATAATTAAAATATTTAAATATATTAGTTATTCTATTTTAGGCATTTTACTTAAGTTAAACGCCTAAAATAGAATAACTATTAACTATTATTCTATTTTAGGCATTTAACTTAAGTTAAATGCCTAGAATAGAATAACTATACAAAATTAAACTAAAGCAAAAATATAAACAATTAAAATAAAGCCACACTAAACTAAAATGAAATAACCACAGTGAAATAAAACTTAATAACTAAGCTAATATAAACTAAGCTAATATAACTAAAATAAAACAATTCCACTCAATCAAAGGAAAATAAAGTAAAACGAAAATAAAATAATTTCCCGTTCTCTGTAAATAAACGACTTTTATTATGAAAGTGACTCGTTTCGCCGCTCGGCCCGGAAGTACCTTCGTCGTTTTTTGCGGAATCCTCCGAGCAGCTCAACCATCCAAGTTCAGCACAACACCGTTAGTATAATGTCTAAAATACTCTTCTTATTAACTTAAATCATATTTTTAACGCTCTGCGCGTCTTCCGGACCGGTTCGGCTGAACATGCTGGATCCGGATGAAGTCTCCCGGTTGTGCTACGAGCGTTTCCAGCAGCTTCCCCGCAGAGGGAAGCCTGAGCCGGGCAGAGAGTGGACCCTGCTGGCGGCGGTGCTCCAAGTCACCCGGAAAGAAAACCCAGACTCAGGTTGGACTCCACAAACAACCACGACGTGTTTATTTGCTTAATATATGTCAGTAATATAAAATAACCGGCCAGAAAACTCATTTTTTATCCAAACTTTATTCATTTTTTAACCGCTAACTTTTAAGCTAGCTAATTTTACAGCTAAAATTTCGCATTTAGTAAAGTTAGCATGTAGATACGACGAATTTTAGTCAAAATAAAAACATATAATTAAATTATAATACTATTAAACTTTATTTTTGTAGACCCTATTGTTATAAAGTGCTTTACAAAATAAAAACAAATATTTTAAAACCCTCAGTCCAATCAGTTTACACTTAAAAACGTATAGAAATCAATACAGTTCAAATAAAACTGCAGAAAATAAGGAGAATATTATTTTTCTGTTTAATTTCTATCTTGATAATGACTTGATTAACTTTTATGTGCACCTGGGTCCATAAATATTTGGATAGTGGCCTAATTTTTATAATTTTGCCTCTTTACAGTCCCCCCCAAAAAATGATTTAAAATGACAAATAACTAAAATATTGCACTAATTATTTAGTAATTAATGCCATTTTTACAGAATCTCTTTATTTTTTAATACTTAATAATAATTAATCAGATGTCAGGTGTGTTATTTTTCCTCATTCTCAAGACTTTGTTAGTTTTATTATTTCTGCAGGCGTCCAGAACCCGACCAGAACTCTGAATTGTAGAAAATTATTGCAAATTTCAAGAGTAATAACATGAAAAAGTGAATATCAGCTAGTTTTTTTTATTGTTTTGACTCTTGCGCAGACAAAACCAATCATTTACATTTGCTGCTTTGGTCTCCAGGGAATAATAGTGTGTATTTTTTACTATTATTCTTGGTTTTTCCAGCTTAGTTTGGACTTTTTAGTGACAATAAGTCTGATAAATCTGAATACACTAAAAGCAATGCATCTGTTACTGTATTTAAAAAAAAAACCTTTGCATTTTCTGTTGTTTTTGACCATTTAATGAACAAAAAAGTCAGTAATGATTGAGTAAACGAAACCCCAATCAACAACATAGTGTAAAATTTGCCATTTTAATTCTTAATTCTTTTATTTTTTCTTTAAACTTTACATCAGCGCTGTCAGAAATCTGATTGGAGTGTTCCTAAAACTCCTGGAAAAATCATGTTAGCTGGTATGTTTTAGACTAATTCCTCAGTAAATTATTATAGAAGATAATTTTCATAATGAGAATTATTCTTGTCTTTAGTCTTTCAGCACTTCTATCATAGAATAAAATGATCTCATCTTGGTTTTCTGTATAAACAAAACAAAAAATTAATATACAAAGTTATTAAAGTTACCAAATATATGAAGTTGAGTAGACAGTGTTTCCCTTTTGAATGTAATTATTTTATTCTTTTTGTCCCTAGTTTTTATTGTTTTACTCTCTATTTATATCTCTCGTATCCATATTCTTTTTTTCTTTATTGTGCTTTCGCAGTTTTGGTGCTTTTAGTATTTTATTGATATCAGTTGATGTTTATTCTATTAATTTATTTATATTAAAATGTTGTTGTCTTGTGTTTTTTTGCATCTTTTTCCATGTCCAACTCTTATTTCTGCACTGTTTGCTTTTGTTGTTTGTTGTTTTTTTTTCTCTTTCTGTTAGGTCTTACTGGCTTTGTGTGCTAAAATTGTCCTTTTTTTGATCAAAAATATTTTTTTCAGAGATATTTTACATATGAATAAAGCTATTAAAGTATAGTATAGGTACCTTGAAATTGTTCTTCAGCAGAATAGTTGAGAAAATGACTTTCCACCCTCTGATTAGAGCACAAAACTCATAAGTCTAGGGTAGAAATGTGTAGAAAAGAAGAGCACAAAGATGAGATGAATTCATTTTCTTTCTTTTATAGTTGAGAAGGAGGTCGTTTCCATGGGAACCGGCACCAAATGTATTGGACAGACAGCGATGAGTCCCAACGGTGGGTTTCTCCTCTCAGTGGTTGTTTCTGGTTACGAACAGCTTCCATTCAGTCTGTAGAGTTTATGTTGGCAGCAGAAGAAGTTTTCACACTGTTCTCTGTGTGAGTCTTTACACAATTTAAACCACAGATTGATTTATACGGACGTTTATGCGCAGCCAGTTTGGAAAATGTTGCATTTCTCATTGCCGTATTGGGGATTGAGCAGCCTTGGAGGAGTACTGAGCTCTCTGAGGGCTTTCCTAGTTATATTATGTTGATGTCATTATAATAAACGAATGCAGCGAAGATTCACAGAGAAAAGACACAAAACTGCATGAAAACCAAAAATTATGTCTCCAAAGTGCGTCAGAAAATAAAAAATCTGCCCATGTTAAGCTAAATTTACAATGCTGTGTTGCATCTCAGTACTGTTAAATTTGTTATCACATATTAGGACGTGAAAAAAACACGTATTTACTATTTAATACTGGAAGTATTGAACAGAAACAGACACTTCTTCTCACAGTGCTGCAAGAAATTCAAATTAATGTCTCATAAAATCTGTAAAAATGTGCATTAACTTGGCAACCAACAAATTTCAAGAAATATTAAGCAATTAGAAATGTGTAATAATGCAAGTTGCTCTTAAACCACTCTGGAAACCAGCCTTTTATTTATTTAAAAGCTGTATTTATTGTTGTTTTTTATTCTCTAATGTATTTAGGTGACGTACTTAATGACAGTCATGCAGAAGTTATAGCCAGAAGAGGCTGCATCAGGTGAGTATTTACCTGTTCTACTGCTTCATTCTGACGTCGTGAGGTGCTTAAAGTGGAGTTTCTGCTGTTGATGTCGTGTTTGTTTGCAGATATCTGATCCAGCAGCTTCATGAAGCCGTCAGCGGTCGCAGCAGTTCAGTGTTTTG
Organism: Amphiprion ocellaris; assembly: GCF_022539595.1. Taxonomy (NCBI): domain Eukaryota; kingdom Metazoa; phylum Chordata; class Actinopteri; family Pomacentridae; genus Amphiprion; species Amphiprion ocellaris. The sequence continues at coordinate 38,392,212 of NC_072768.1, forward strand.
TCCGTCAGACCAGAGAGGAAAGTGGAAGCTTCGACCTGGAGTTTCCTTCGTCTTCTTCACCAGTCACACTCCCTGTAAGTCCAGTTTGCTCCCAGTAGACCGACCAGAACATCTCACAATGTGATTAATTCTGACCAAAAAAATCTCATTTGATCTTTTTCTGAGTGAAAAGTGGTGATAAAATGACGATTCTTGGTGTTTTTTTTCTTTCTGGAGAGGCAGCAGAAGCTTCTAAATTTAACTTTTCTTTCATTGTTTTGGCTCCGTTTGGGTTCACGAGCTTTTTCCTACCAACAGTGGTGACAAATTAAAGGAAAACCTGAACCTTTGAGCTCTAGAGTGAGGAGAGGTGGTGGTTCTGAGATGGTTTGGGTCCAGTTTTCTCCTTTTAGAGGGAAATAAATCACTAGAAAGTAGCTCTGAGTGATCATCTTTATCCTACGATGAAATATTATCGTCCTGAGAGGAGATCAGTGGGAAATAATGGGTCATACTCAACAGATCTCAACTGATTTTGGACCAAATTGTCAAACAGAACCATCCTCCTCCATCATCATCATCATCATCATCATCATCATCATCATCATCATCATCATCATCATCATCATCATCATCATCATCATCATCATCATCATCATCATCATCATCATGGAAGCCATGAGGCAGCCTAACAGTGCTTTGATACAGCTTTGATTTTGGACAATTTTGCAACCATTTTGACAGTTTTTTTTCGTTGTTCAAGCAAGTTTAAGCCATTCTGGACATTCTGTCACTCATTGTAGACCAGTTTGAGCCATTTTGGACAATTTTCTCAATCATTTCTACAAATTTAAGTCACTTGGGAGAAAAATCGAGTCATTTTGGGGCATTTTTTCAGTCAGTTTAAGTCATTTTAAACATTTTGTTCAGTGATTTGGGGCCATTCTGAGCCATTGTGGACCATTTATTTCATAATGTCTTCAAGTTTAAATGCTACAACGTGTAGCATACATAGGTCAAAATAAGCATGAATACCGTTTGTCCAGAAAACTGAATCCATCTGAACTTTCCTGTGTTACTAGGTGGAGACGCCTCCATCATCCCCATGAAAGACGAGCAATCTCAGCCCTGCCCTCCTGTCACACCTGTACAGGTAAGCCATGAAGGAGGAGGAGGCCGGAAAAGAAAAGCCGACGAACCGAGTGAAGATCAGAACCCAAAGATGTCCCGACTGGATTTAAAAGAGACGGAACAAGTGGACAGAAGAGACACAGAAGCGTCTGAATCCTGGGCTGATTCTACAGAAACATCAGTGGAAACGAGCGACGTTGTTCCTCAGGTTCCAGACGTCCACAGAACCGGGGCCAAGTGTGTCCCTGGTGTCCCGGCGGACCCCCTCCAGCCCGGGCCGGGCTACCACAGCACCGGGGTTCTGAGGGTGAAGCCGGGCCGAGGAGAACCCACCCTGTCCCTGTCCTGCAGCGATAAACTGGCCCGCTGGGGGGTTCTGGGCTTCCAGGGAGCTCTGCTGTCCCACTACCTCCAGGAGGCGCTCTACTTCACAGCCGTGGTGGTGGGACGGTGTCCTTACAGCCCAGAGGTGATGCTCAGAGCTCTGGTCACAAGGTGAGGAGCTCCAGGCTGCTTCTGGGGCTTTTACTGCTTTCATTTCACAGTGGTTCATTTTTTATTACAGTCTAAAGTCCTGCAGCTCTATAGAGATAGAAAAAACATGAAGAAGGAGAGAGAACTCAGAAAGGTCTTTTCACAAAAATAAAAAAACAAACCTGGAATCAACAACATTTTCCCCAATAGGCGTTAAAACACGGTTGAAAAAAATGTTCCCACATACTACAGATGTTTATCTATTTAGATGTTTCCAGACTTTTCCTCTCTACTCTGCTCATCCTCTGTAGAAAGATGTCTCACCATGCTGAATGGATCTTCCATTTATTTTATGGTTGATCTCTATGTAAAGTTATTTTTGACAATTTTGCAACCATTTTGTACAAGTTTATGTCATTTTGGATAAACTTTGAGTCTTTTTCTTTACTGTTTTTTTTAGCCTTTCAGACACGTTTAAGTCATTTTGGACATTTTTTTCACTAATTTTATACCATTTTGAGCCATTTTGGGAAAAGTCTGAACTCATTTTGGACTAATTTTGAACCATTATGGACAAATTTATGTCATTTTGGACATTTTGTTCAATCATTGTGGGCAATTCTGAGCCATCTTGGACCAATTCTGAAGTCACTTCAAACAACTTTCTCAATAATTTAAAACACATTTTTAATTTGAAAAAATTGGAAAAAAAAGTCATTTTGGACACATTCTTAAAATTATTTCTCCAAGTTTAAATGATTTCTGACAAATTTTGAGCCGTTTTGGACTATTTTTTTTTTTAAATCATTTTCTAAGCATTTTGAAATTTTAGGAGCCATTTTGGTCCAATTTTGAGTCATTTTCAGTATAAATGTTTCCAGCCTCTCCAGACTTTTCCTCTCTACTCTGCTCATCATGTGTAGAAAGATGTTTCTCCATGCTGAATGTATCTCCAACAACTTGCTCCTCTGTTCACTGTTTCTGAGTCATGCTGCATTTATTCTATTGATCCAGTAGCTTTGGTTTTCCTGCCTGCAGTTCAACCTGAAAACTTGACTGTTGGTCATAGCTGCGTCAGTCGTGGCATCACAATTGTGCCAAGAAGTGTGAATTTTTTTTGTTTTTTGCAGCAATTTGATTACTGCAAATGGTTTATTTTTGTCATTTATTTTAATGAGACCCAACGAATAAAGTAATTTAACGAAATATCAGACTTTAAAGCTCAGATTTGGTTAATTTTTCCAACAAAACTGCATGTCAAACCACTGAAAAGTTAAAAATCTGACAATTATTTCTGTTTTTACCGTTTCTGGCTGATTTATGGTGTTAGTTTGTTGATTCTTATGAAGGATAAAATGCCTTACTCTAAACCTACCAACTGGTTCTGGATTTCAGAGTGTTAATAGGTGTCACTGTAAGTTTACTATCTTTAGGTTGTGCACTGTTGATCCACAGTAAATTAGACACTTCTAAGACTTCTCTTTGGGCTTTGGGATGTAGCCGTGGCTGTTTTTGTTTATTTTCAGGCAATCTGTTAGGAGCTTTTACAGTTTAACTCCTGATTACTTTTACGTTTCCAGCTTCTCTTGGTGGTTCTGTGACTAATATCCGGTCTACATTTTCTTTTCTAGCTTCTTGAAATAACGTTCTGTGAGTCAGACGTCCTTCTATGTTTTCCTGCTGTTATCTCAGGTGTTCCCAGGTATCAGACCTTCCAGCCGGTTTCTCCGTTCGTCCTCCGGTTCTGCTGCAGTCCAGCCTGGAGTTTCCCTTCAGCCAGGCCCAGACGGAGCTCCACCGCCGGGACGGACAGGGACGGATCTCCCCCTGTGGGGCAGGTAGGACCGCAGAAAACCTAAATAAATTTAAGTAGATAGATCATTTATTCAGCCTCTCAGGGAAATTCCAGGTGTCCACAGGGAAAATAAGGAAACTAGTGTGCAAATTGTGCTGGTAGAAGAAAAAAAGTCCAAATTTGTGCTCGAATTTGCAATAAAAAAAGAGAAATAAAAAGTGTAAATACATCGTAACAATAGAAATGATAACATTGAACATATAGGAGGGGTATGAATGAGCAGAAAATGTTATTTTTCCAAGCTGTAATTAGGATATAATTATAAGACGTTATGCCTTTTGGACATCAGATTACTTTTACTGGGTCACATGAAGACATTTAACAGCTCTGTTTGTCTCTGAGCGTCCCGTCCAGGTTAATATAATAAACTCAGTTACAGCTTCAGTAAATCTGACATCAGGACGCCTTTTTTTCACCCTTTTCAAGCAGATATCGTAGCATTTTTTTCCATATACACCCAATTTAATGTTTTATTCCTCTTAAATGTTTTAAATCTTTGTTGAAAGCTTAGATTTTTCTGCCAAGCAGATAGTTTGAGTCTCTTGTATTGATCTAAATGCTGTTTGAAGGACGTAAAATGTCAGTATCAACCTTCACAATGCTAAAAGCACAGTTTACAGCACAGTTATTTGAATATTAATCATAATATTGACATCTTACAATTCTATATTATTGGTGTTTAAATGTCCATGTAGCTAAAACTTCAGTAAATATGACATCAGAGCACCTAGTTTCTCTATTTTCAAACGCATTTCTGGTCTCACAGCTGTAATAACTGAGTGAAGACTAGAAGTTTCTCTTCTTAAAAGCGTTTACCGATGAATGTGAGGCTTTAAGGGACCACCTCTAACGTAATGCATTGTTGCAGAAGGCATTTATTGCAAAAAGTATGTTCAAAACATGACTAGGAACAGAGTTTTTGCTGTTGGAGCATTGAAATGCTAAAGAAAAAAACCTGTGTCTTGAAGAAAACTATCAAATTTACCACTTTATAATATCAGCAAAGAGGAGCTGCCTCAGATCATAGTCATTCATGTAATGTAAACAGTTTACTTTTGGCAAAATTTAAATAGAACACACAGAGTAAAGTGATTCTGAGTAAATATTTAGTTAAATTTCCTGCAGGATTAGCTCCAAGACTGTCAGAACAGTGGAAAATCTGACGATTCTTTCTGTTTTTTTGCAGTTTCTAGCTAATCAAAAATGTGAAATTCATGAATCAAAATGAAAAACACGATTTTAAAGTCATAAATTCATGAAGAGAAAACAAAAACAAGCACATTTATCATGCTTTATATTGTAAATGTTGCTTTACTGTCATGATTTGTTCTGAAATTTACATAAAATGGCGCTAGACCTCATATATTTGTGCATGTTTTCAGTAGCATCTGTGCTTTTCAGAAGTCTAAATATCTGCAGAATCCTTCCAAAGAGCCCAGATTAATTATATTTTAAATAAAATCTTCTGAAACTGCCCAGTAAAACCAGCAGTTTCTACTCACACCGCAGGTTTCTGGGGTTCAGACAATCAAACTTTAACATTCCTGGCTGCATTTCCACTTTTTACATTAAAATCTTAAAATCCCACATTGAACAGAAGAGAAAACGAGCAGAAATAAAGCAGGTTTTTACTAAATTAAAGGCCAAAGCTGCATCTTATAGATGTGAAAAGAAACAAAATGGAGGTTTTACATTTCATCTGTTTCTGCGTCTGTATCTTCTTCTGTTACACAAACTGAATACTGTTGAGGAACAAAATGCAAAATCCTGCAACATAAATCATCACAGTGAGGGTTTAAGATTACAGTCAGCCTCCAGGAAATTTGTAGAAGCCCTGTGTGTGTTTCTGCGTGCACTGTAAAAAAAATTAAATTAAGAAACAGTGAAAATCTGACAGCAAAGATGCCAAAAAAAAGTTGATGGAGTACTGTGACATTTTAGACTCTTTAAAAACTGAGAAAAACAGCAAATATATGTAAAAAATTATGTATTTTTTAGCTGATTGAAATACAATAAAACTGTGATTTTACAGTCACACACTGTAATAAAAGCCCTGATCATTATTGGTTAGAATCCAGATTACAGGGAGTGTGAAGTTGAGTTAATTTAGTGGTGATTGTGTTTCAGCCATCAGCTGGTGTAACGTCCCAGACCAGCCACTAGATGTCACCGCTAACGGCTACAAACACGGAGTCACCAGGAAGGTCCTGGGAACTCCCAAAGCCAGGTAGAACCACAAACACGCTCATCATCACCTCAGTAAGATCAGAAAACAACTCTGTTCAGTTCTCTGCAATCACCTCACACCTTAAGACACGTTTTTGTGTGTTTTTGTGTCTTTTTCAGGTCTCTTCTGTGTAAACTGGAGCTCTTCCGTTCCTTCCTGTCTCTGGTTTCGGCCACCGATCCGTCAGCGCTGCCCGACTCTCTCAGGTAACAGACAAAAGGCTCTTTCATAACCTCGCTGTGGTTTCAAACCGCCTCAAACTGCATCTGAGCAACCTGAAAAAAACTTCCAAAAACACCCCAGAGTGAATCTCATCGACTCCACAGGGAAACAGCAACATTTAGACGAAATAAGGGGATAATTCGCACTTATTTTAATCTGCAAATCGACTCTTTTTCATCTAAACTGTCTCTTCTGCTGCTATTGTGTTTGACCTTCTTGTGCTTTTGTTTGTCTTTTATTCTGGAGTGGAACACAAAATGTCCTAAAATCTCGTGGAGATTACGCAACCAACTGGGTCAGAGTGTGTTTGTGGGGCTTTTTCTGTTTTCTCTGTGTTTAGATCAGCAGAACAATAAAAAACTGCTCAACACGAGATCAGAGTAAAGAAAAGTAGAAAAATAGGAGAACAAAATGGAAGAATGTACATTATACTAGGAAAATAAAAAAATATAAGTGTAGTTTATGGATTCCTTTTAAAAAAGACATAATTAAGGCCTTAAAATATAATTTTAAAATGATTTTTTGGTCTAATTCAAGCACGTTTAACTGCAAGCTAATGAAATTATTAGATATTATTGATGAATCTGCTACGAAAAGTGAAAAAATAATAAAAAATTGATGATGATGACATCTGTAACTGTCTCTCAGGGCTTATTAAAGATTATCCTGGTTAAATATTAGTCATTAATTCAAGTCATCAAATGTCAAAAAATGGTGAAAAATATCTAAAAAGTCATTCCAGAACCACCAAAAAGTTGAAAATCTGATGATTTTTTTTTCTGTTTTTACAGTTAAATTCTGCTATAAATTGTGTGTTTTTAGCCACTTTTTACTTTTTAAAAGCAGGTTTTTAGGGTTTAAGGAGGATTAAATTGTCTTTTCTTTGTGTTTAGATCTGCAGAAAAATAAAAAAAACCTGCTCAATAAAAAATCAGAGTTAAAGAAAAGATGTTAAATCTGAGCATCTGCAGGTAAAATATCAAAATTAGAAAACAAAATATGCCCTAAAAACATGGATGTAAGTAGAAAAGTATGAGTATAAAATGTAAAAATGCACATTATGCTAGGACATTAAAGCCTTAAAATATAATTTAAAAAGGATTTTTTTTTGGTCTAATTCAAGCATGTTGAGTGAAAAGATAGTAAAAAATCAAAGATGACGTCTGTAAATGTCTCTTAGGGCTGATGAAAGATGATCCTGGTTGAATTTTAGTCTTTAATTCAACTAAATATTAGTCAGTAGGGCTTTCAACTAATTGTTATTTCTATTATTGGTTAATTTGTTGATTATATTCTGCATTAATTGAGTCGTCAAATGTCAAAAAATTGTGAAAAATGTCTAAAAAAATCGTACCAGAGCTACCAAAAAGTTGAAATGATTTGTTTTGTTTTTACAGTTACATTCTGCTATAAATTGCATGTTTTTGGACATTTTTTCATTTTTAAGAGCAAGTTTTTGGGGTTTAAAGGATCAAACTTTACACATTCCGCTTTTCACATTAAAATCTTAAAATTCTGCATTGAACAGAAGAGAAAACGAGCAGAAATGAAGCAGGTTTTCACCAAATTAGAGCCCAAAGCTGCGTCTTGTGGATGTGAAAAGAAAAGGAATGAAGGAGGTTTTATGTTTCGTCTGTTTCTGTTCACCTGCTTCAGGTGTTTTTCTGTGTCTGTATCTTCTTCTGTTACACAAACTGAATAGTGTTGAGGAACAAAACACAAAATCCTGCAACATAAACCATCACAGTGAGAGTTTAAGATTATAGTCAGTCTCCAGGGAATTTATGGAAGTCCTGTGTGCACTGTAAAAAATAAAAAATAATTACAGTAAAAAAAATGTCACCAAGAGTGCCAGAAAATACATGTTAAAAAAAACTAACAGCAAATATCTGTACAGTTATGATATATTTTAGCTGGTCTAAATACAATAAAACTAATTAAAAAGCTAATTAGTTTTAGTAAAAATACTAATAATAATCAAAGAATAAGTTTTGATGCTGAAATTATTACAGTTAAAATGTAAATTTAATAAATTTTTCTGTAATTTTACTCACAGAAAGTCTGTAAAATGACAGTTAAAATTGTTTATTGCTTTTCAAACCTCAATGCTCTTTTTTCATTCAGATAACAGCAAGTACCTGTAAAATAATTATATTTTTAGCTGATTTAAATACAATAAATCAGTAAAATTAATATTTGTGAAAGACAGATTTTTAATGTGGATAAATGTAAATGAATGATTTTGCTAGTTATTATCTGGAATTTTTCTGTAAAATAACAGTTAAAAATATTGACAGTTTCAAATTTATATACTTGTTTTTTTTTTCATATAATTAATTTAATTAATGTATAATTTTACATTTAAATGTTGTAAAAGAACAAATTGTTATTTGTAAGTTACAGATTTTTGATATGGATGTTATTAAAGTTTTGGCCTTTTTTAACAGTTAACATAGAAATGAATGCATTTTTCTGAGATTATTTCTAGTTATTTTGTGTAATGTAACAAAATAGGGAAAATCTGTAAAGAAGAACAGATACACAATTATGTACCATTATTTAACGTTTAAATGCATGATTTTTCTTTCAGATAACAGCAAATATCTGTAGAATAATGATATTTTTCACGTGATTTAATTACAAATAGTGTCATCTTTTATTTTAAAAAATACATATTTTTGATGTTGACATTATTTTGGCCCATTTGTTATTTTTATTTATTTTTATGCTGTTTTGTTTTGTTTGTTTTGCAGTGTACATGAAAATTATAATTTTATCTTTTATTTAATTATTCAATTTTTTATTTATTTTTTTAAGCAACAGTAAATTATTTAAAAAAAACTACAATTAGATTATTATTATTTAAATAATTTTCGCTACTTTTTAAAGGTCAGCATGCACATTAACCCTCGTGTCGTCCTGCAGGTCAAATTGACCTGTTTTAAAAGTCATAATTTCACAGTGAAACTTCTCATGTCCACATTTTCAACATTTTTGGGAAATCTTTGAACATTTTTTGGTGGAAAAAATAGAAATTCTAAAAATGTTTCTTAAGAACATTCACATAAAAATCTACCAAAATCCAGTGAATTTCACTGGATTTTGGTTGATTTTTATGTGAATGTTCTGAAGAAAATCTTAGAAGTTTTACTGATATATATGGAATCACTTTAGATATTTTTAGGATTTTTTGGAAAATTTTTACTTATTTTTTAAAAAGTATTTACAAGAATTTTCTTGCCAAATTTGGGTGATTTTTTTTTTTTTTTAAATAGAACTTTTAAGGGAAACTTTTCAGGAATTATTGGAATTTTCCTCCTGAAGGTTTTTTGCAAATTTTCTGAAATTTGGGGAATTTTTGTCCGGATTTTTTGGATTTTTTTCAGACAAGGAAACAGTATTTCTTGGCACCTGTAAATGAGGACAACAGGAGGGTTAAATCTTTATTATTATCTGTAAATTAACAAAACAGGGAAATTTAGTAAAACACTAGTCAATAGTTTTAAAATGAAAATTTTTTACAGTGTGTGATGCTGAGAATCCTCTCCTCGGGGGAAACATTGGACCTCTGTTCATCAGCAGATAACCTGATACCACACACACACACACACACACACACACACACACACACACACACACACACACACACACACTGATACCTGCAGCTCAGTGATCAGATTCAGTAGAACAACAACAGTCAGTCTGCTGAAGGAGACTAATTGTTGTTCTAGAAGTTGAAGGTAATAAATCTTTGATCTGTTCTTTAATGCAGCAGCTCCGGTTCCAGATTCTGATTCTGTGTTCGTCACGACTCACAGAGGATTTAATTTGAACTCCATTTATGAAACACACCAGTCCAGGTGTAACTTCAGGTTTTACTGGGACTGTAATGTGAGCAGATCAACCAGTGAGAGGAAGAGTAAATCATATCCATTACTGAAGGTAATAAGGTTCCATCTCTTCTTTTTCCTGCCAACTAAAGCAAAAAATAAAAATGACAGGAAGCAGCAGAAGCTCAGCAGAAGCATTGAACTCATTACTGCTGAGCTTAACCCTCTGAACCCCCAAAATCAGCCAGCAGGTTTCAAAGACATGTTCTCATTATTTATTTTTTTAAATCAACAAAATTACTTCATTGATTAGAGACTGTAAAAAGCAAAATGTGTGTGATGCAGAGTTCTGCTCAGGAAAAATAACCAAATCTGAGCTGAAACTTCCAACAAAATCACTTTGTTCTACATGTCTCATTTAAAAATTCACCCCAAATACACCAGCTGCATAAAAAATGAATAAATAAAATTGCATTTCTCAGTGCCACTAAAAAGACACGAGTAGCTCTAAAAAGAGATTAAAAATGTAGTTTTCACAAGCATGTAATCAGAAACTAAACTGTAACAGCGTTTATTGCTTTTTTAGGGTTAGAAAATAAAGAAGGAAAACTTCTGAAATCTCAAAGAGAAGACTTTAAAGTGTCTAATTTATTGTGGACCAATAGTTGACATCTGTTAACTTCCTGATACCCAAAACCTGAAAGGCATTTTACCTTCTTTAACAATCAGCAAACTGGCACCATTTATCAGCCAGACACTGACAGGTTTGAACTAATTATGTTTAAAGTTCAGTCTGGACCAAATCTGAGTTTTAATGTCTGATATTTCACTGAGTTGCATTCAAAAAAATGTGCCAAAAATACACCATTTGCAGCAACCACATCCTGTAAAAAGCTAAAAATTCTGCACTCGTCAACACAACTGTGAAGCCATGATGGACTCAGCTGTCACCAACAGTCACATGACAAAAATTCTGAGTTTTCAGTTGAACTGCAGGCAGTGTTTCCACAGAGAGACTGAGAGGAAACTCAAAGCTGCTGGATGAATAAATAAATGCAGCATGGTTCAGGAACAGTGAACAGAGGAGCAAGTTGTTGGAGATACATTCAGCATGGAGAAACATCTTTCTACTGATGATGAGCAGAGGAGAGAGGAAAAGTCTGGAAACATGGAAACAGTTAAATATCTACAGTATATGGAGACAAAAACACCACAAAGAGACAAAAACGACCCACAAAACTGCTGTAAAGATGTGAATGGACAGCGAATGCTGCTCAGAACCCAATAAAAACTGTGTTAACATTTTAACAGTTTTAAACACTTAACTAAAAAAATAACGCTAGAACTACATCTTCTTGAACTCAGATCTGGTTCATTCTCTCCTCTGTGACCTTCATCGGGTCCCCAGTCTGTATTGTAATAATATTAATGAAGCCTCTCCACCTCCTCCATCCCTCCAACATCCCTCCTCCACCCTCCTCGTCCCTCCTCATCTCTCCTCCATCTCTCCTCCATCCCTCCTCGTCCCTCCTCCATCCCTCCTCCATCCCTCCTCGTCCCTCCTCCATGCCTCCTCGTCCCTCCTCATCTCTCCTCCATCCCTCCTCGTCCCTCCTCATCTCTCCTCCATCCCTCCTCGTCCCTCCTCATCTCTCCTCCATCCCTCCTCGTCCCTCCTCCATCCGTCCTCGTCTCTCCTCCATCCCTCCTCATCTCTCCTCCATCCCTCCTCGTCTCTCCTCATCTCTCCTCCATCCCTCCTCGTCCCTCCTCCATCCGTCCTCATCCCTCCTCGTCTCTCCTCCATCCCTCCTCATCTCTCCTCCATCCCTCCTCGTCTCTCCTCGTCCCTCCTCATCTCTCCTCCATCCCTCCTCGTCCCTCCTCCATCCCTCCTCCATCCCTCCTCCATCCCTCCTCATCTCTCCTCCATCCCTCCTCATCCCTCCTCATCTCTCCTCCATCCCTCCTCCATCCCTCCTCATCCCTCCTCATCTCTCCTCCATCCCTCCTCATCCCTCCTCATCTCTCCTCCATCCCTCCTCGTCCCTCCTCCATCCCTCCTCATCCCTCCTCATCTCTCCTCCATCCCTCCTCGTCCCTCCTCCATCCCTCCTCGTCCCTCCTCCATCCCTCCTCCATCCCTCCTCATCCCTCCTCATCTCTCCTCCATCCCTCCTCGTCCCTCCTCATCTCTCCTCCATCCCTCCTCGTCCCTCCTCCATCCCTCCTCATCTCTCCTCCATCCCTCCTCATCCCTCCTCATCTCTCCTCCATCCCTCCTCGTCCCTCCTCCATCCCTCCTCGTCCCTCCTCCATCCCTCCTCGTCCCTCCTCATCTCTCCTCCATCCCTCCTCCATCCCTCCTCCATCCCTCCTCCATCCCTCCTCATCCCTCCTCATCCCTCCTCATCCCTCCTCATCTCTCCTCGTCCCTCCTCCATCCCTCCTCGTCCCTCCTCCATCCCTCCTCCATCCCTCCTCATCCCTCCTCATCTCTCCTCCATCCCTCCTCGTCCCTCCTCATCTCTCCTCCATCCCTCCTCCATCCCTCCTCCATCCCTCCTCCATCCCTCCTCATCCCTCCTCATCCCTCCTCCATCCCTCCTCCATCCCTCCTCGTCCCTCCTCCATCCCTCCTCCATCCCTCCTCGTCCCTCCTCATCTCTCCTCCATCCCTCCTCCATCCCTCCTCCATCCCTCCTCCATCCCTCCTCATCCCTCCTCATCCCTCCTCCATCCCTCCTCCATCCCTCCTCCATCCCTCCTCGTCCCTCCTCATCTCTCCTCCATCTCTCCTCCATCCCTCCTCCATCCCTCCTCCATCCCTCCTCCATCCCTCCTCCGTCTCTCCTCATCTCTCCTCCATCCCTCCTCGTCCCTCCTCCATCCCTCCTCCATCCCTCCTCATCCCTCCTCATCTCTCCTCCATCCCTCCTCGTCCCTCCTCATCTCTCCTCCATCCCTCCTCCATCCCTCCTCCATCCCTCCTCCATCCCTCCTCATCCCTCCTCATCCCTCCTCATCTCTCCTCCATCCCTCCTCGTCCCTCCTCCATCCCTCCTCGTCCCTCCTCCATCCCTCCTCCATCCCTCCTCATCCCTCCTCATCTCTCCTCCATCCCTCCTCGTCCCTCCTCCATCCCTCCTCGTCCCTCCTCATCTCTCCTCCATCCCTCCTCGTCCCTCCTCCATCCCTCCTCGTCCCTCCTCATCTCTCCTCCATCCCTCCTCCATCCCTCCTCCATCCCTCCTCATCCCTCCTCGTCCCTCCTCCATCCCTCCTCCATCCCTCCTCGTCCCTCCTCATCTCTCCTCCATCCCTCCTCCATCCCTCCTCCATCCCTCCTCCATCCCTCCTCATCCCTCCTCATCCCTCCTCCATCCCTCCTCCATCCCTCCTCCATCCCTCCTCGTCCCTCCTCATCTCTCCTCCATCTCTCCTCCATCCCTCCTCCATCCCTCCTCCATCCCTCCTCCATCCCTCCTCCGTCCCTCCTCCGTCTCTCCTCATCTCTCCTCCATCCCTCCTCGTCCCTCCTCCATCCCTCCTCCATCCCTCCTCATCCCTCCTCATCTCTCCTCCATCCCTCCTCGTCCCTCCTCATCTCTCCTCCATCCCTCCTCCGTCTCTCCTCATCTCTCCTCCATCCCTCCTCCATCCCTCCTCGTCTCTCCTCCATCCCTCCTCGTCTCTCCTCCATCCCTCCTCGTCCCTCCTCATCTCTCCTCCATCCCTCCTCCGTCTCTCCTCCATCCCTCCTCCATCTCTCCTCCATCCCTCCTCGTCTCTCCTCCATCCCTCCTCATCCCTCCTCATCTCTCCTCCATCCCTCCTCCATCCCTCCTCCATCCCTCCTCCATCCCTCCTCATCTCTCCTCCATCCCTCCTCGTCCCTCCTCCATCCCTCCTCATCCCTCCTCATCTCTCCTCCATCCCTCCTCGTCCCTCCTCATCTCTCCTCCATCCCTCCTCGTCCCTCCTCCATCCCTCCTCATCCCTCCTCATCTCTCCTCCATCCCTCCTCGTCCCTCCTCATCTCTCCTCCATCCCTCCTCGTCCCTCCTCATCTCTCCTCCGTCTCTCCTCATCTCTCCTCCATCCCTCCTCGTCCCTCCTCCATCCCTCCTCCATCCCTCCTCATCTCTCCTCCATCCCTCCTCGTCCCTCCTCATCTCTCCTCCATCCCTCCTCCGTCTCTCCTCGTCTCTCCTCCATCCCTCCTCCATCCCTCCTCATCCCTCCTCATCTCTCCTCCATCCCTCCTCCATCCCTCCTCATCCCTCCTCATCTCTCCTCCATCCCTCCTCCATCCCTCCTCATCTCTCCTCCGTCTCTCCTCATCTCTCCTCCATCCCTCCTCGTCCCTCCTCCATCCCTCCTCCATCCCTCCTCATCTCTCCTCCATCCCTCCTCATCCCTCCTCGTCTCTCCTCCATCCCTCCTCGTCCCTCCTCATCTCTCCTCCATCCCTCCTCCGTCTCTCCTCCATCCCTCCTCGTCCCTCCTCCATCCCTCCTCGTCCCTCCTCCATCCCTCCTCCATCCCTCCTCGTCTCTCCTCCATCCCTCCTCGTCCCTCCTCATCTCTCCTCCATCCCTCCTCGTCCCTCCTCATCTCTCCTCCATCCCTCCTCCATCCCTCCTCCATCCCTCCTCCATCCCTCCTCATCCCTCCTCATCCCTCCTCCATCCCTCCTCCATCCCTCCTCGTCCCTCCTCCATCCCTCCTCCATCCCTCCTCATCCCTCCTCATCTCTCCTCCATCCCTCCTCGTCCCTCCTCATCTCTCCTCCATCCCTCCTCCATCCCTCCTCATCCCTCCTCATCTCTCCTCCATCCCTCCTCGTCCCTCCTCCATCCCTCCTCGTCCCTCCTCCATCCCTCCTCGTCCCTCCTCCATCCCTCCTCGTCCCTCCTCCATCCCTCCTCATCTCTCCTCCATCCCTCCTCGTCCCTCCTCCATCCCTCCTCGTCCCTCCTCCATCCCTCCTCGTCTCTCCTCCATCCCTCCTCGTCCCTCCTCCATCCCTCCTCCATCCCTCCTCCATCCCTCCTCGTCCCTCCTCATCTCTCCTCCATCCCTCCTCGTCCCTCCTCCATCCGTCCTCGTCTCTCCTCCATCCCTCCTCATCTCTCCTCCATCCCTCCTCGTCCCTCCTCCATCCCTCCTCCATCCCTCCTCCATCCCTCCTCGTCCCTCCTCCATCCCTCCTCCATCCCTCCTCGTCCCTCCTCGTCCCTCCGTCTGTCTTCAGGCCGTCGGACCTCCAGACCTACTGGGATTACAAGCAGGCGTCCTCCTGGTACCAGCAGACCCAGCAGCAGCTCCTCCTCCAGGCTTTTCCTCTGTGGCCTCGTAGTGACAGAAACCTCCTCCTGTTCCGCTGACGCTCCTCATCCTCCGTCCTTCATCCATAAAACACAGACTTAGTAGCAACAGGAAGTGAGAGGTGGAGGGTCAAACCAACTGCCCACCTCAAAGTGTCGTTTTGTCTCATTTTTGTCATTTGTGTGACTTCGTCAATTTGTGTCTTGTTTTTGTCCTTTTGGCAATAGATTTTTGTTCAGTTTGTTTCATTTTTTTTGTTTTGTCTCATTTTTATCGTTTTTGTCAATTTTTGTTGTTTTGTGCCTTGTTTTTGTTGCTTTGTGTCTCATTTTTGTTGTTTTGTGTCTTGTTTTTGTAATTTTGTGTCTCATTTTTGTAATTTTGTGCCTCGTTTTTGTCGTTTTGTGTCTCGTTTTTGTCGTTTTGTGTCTCGTTTTTGTCGTTTTGTGTCTCGTTTTTGTTGTTGTGGTACATTTCAAACTCTCGATGACAGGAATGTCAGACTTTTTAATAAAACGATAAAACACTTCTGGGGTTTGTTTTCTTTCTTTCTGGTGTGTTGGGAAACTGCTGTCTGGATGTTTGAAGAGGTTTTTGATTTAGTGTGTTGAGACTGAAGCTGCAGAGTTTGAGGTAACTTCAGGTTTGACTTTGGGTTTTAAGGACGGTAATGGAGGTCTAACTTCTGCTGAGTAACTCCTAAGCAGCTCTGGTGCAAATTCTGTTCCAGTTAACGGATCTAAACATATAAAAAAAAACAAAAAAAACACAGATTATATCTCCAATTTCTAATTCTACAATCCTTGACAAAGACTCTTTGTTGTTCTACAGGCCTTTAAATATCAATAAAATCCTCAAACAGAGACTTAAAAAGGATATTTATTGGTTTAAATAATATATTTGTGTTTTCTTCGCTTTAAAACTGCTTTAAAACACTAAAAATACAGAATACTTCCTCCACGTTTCCATAATTGCCTTATTTTAATTGCTTGTTTATTTTTTCTTCATATAATTTTTCTTTTTTTGTGAGCAACAACAGACAACATCTGTATTTTCATTATAAATATCAATATAATCCTAAAACAGACACTGATAAAGCATATTTATTGGTTTGGATAATGTTTTTAAATGTTTTCTTTGCTTTAAAACTGTCAAAACACTAAAAATACAACTTTCAACGTGAAATTACTGAATTTTTCCTCCACATTTCCATAAAAATAGCTATATTTTTGTTATTTGTTCAATAATTAACACAGTAAATTTGGAAAAACGTTGTGTTATTTCATCATATGAAAATTGTAAGGCTGCAAACAGCAATTATTTTTATCTTTAATGCATCTAACAGTTACTTATTGGCAGAAAATAGCGAAAAATGCTCGTTTTTATTCCTTGAATTCGAGCTAATGTCTTATTTTGTCTGAGCAAGAGCCAAAAACACAAGAAATGTTCACTTTATCATCACAGAAATGGTTGTAAATGAGCAAATATTAACAATGAAGACACTTTGCTTTAAAAAAATGACTGAAACACTCATTTTATCACCAGATTATTGGATTCTGTCTGTAGAGGAACTTTTCTGGGTGTAAACTGGAGTCCAGCAGTTTGTTTTTATCGCCTCAGGCTGTTAATTTGATCTGTCTGAGACACAATTTCACTCTAACAATAAGAAATAAGCTGAATATTTCTGCTCAACAGTCGTTCCTTCACTGGAAACCAGAAACCAAATCAATGACCGTTTTGTTTTAGCTTCAACTCAGCAGATTCTTCTAATTAGTCAGCGATGAGCAGCAGGATGCAGGTTATCACCAGGATGCTTTAAATTTAGTATTTAATGTCATTACTCAGATATTTAGACATACAGAGGTTCTGTTTTTATGGCAGAAATCTACCAAAAATAATCTTTGTTTTCTTGCTTGCATTTGTCTTTTTCACTTCCTTTGCTACATTTCTACCATAAATAAGAGTAAAAATTAGCTTTAAAAGTGTAAATATTGCATGTCTGAGTGTGTGGAACGATTAAAAAATGATAATTTGTGCAACATTTCTTCATAAAGCTCAGAGTAACAGTCAAAAACACAAGAAATGTCGAGTTTATGATCATAGAAAACATCTAAAACTAGCAAATATTCACAATTAAGCTTTTTTTGCTTAAAAATGACTAACCTTATTACAGATAGTAATAACAGAATAAAATTTAACGCACTAACCATTAAAAAAAAAAGCCAAAATTGTAAATAATGGCTGCATCAAAAATCAGTGTTTTTATGAATGTTAATTTCTTTTTATTACATTTGACCTTAAAATTGCGCTGTTTTACTGTATTCAAATCAGCTAAAAATGCCGTAATTTTGACAGCTTTTTACTGTTATTTTCACCATTTTCAGTTATTGAAAGTTAAAGTATTCCACTATTTTTAATGCTAATTTTTTTGGCGCCCTTGCTGCCAGATTTTTGCCATGTTTTTCAATGGATTTTTATTAATTTTTTTTTTTTTTGTATGTATTACACAGACCAATGGGAGATAACAAGGTGTTTTCTCCCAAAAAGTACAGGCAGTAATGCTCACATACATTGTCTGCAGGCTTCCAGAAATCAACCAATCAGAGGAAAGTGGGCTTTTAGGGATGAGGGGCCTTTAAAGAGACAGTAGCGTCTCATTTCAGACAGTAAAGGAAGTAGAATAAAAATACAGGGCTAGAAATGAACATATTAGGCTCTTAATATTTAATTTTTTCTGCTCCATTTGTTAAAAAAGAATCATAAAGGATGTGTCCGAAATACGCAAAGAATGTTCAGTTAGTGTAAATAAGAGTAAAAACTAGATTTGAAAGTGTAAATCCTGCATGTCTGTGTGTGTGGTACAATTAAACGATTATAATTTGTGCAACATTTCTTCATAAAGCCACACAGGAAGCCTTTAATTCTGAACAAAAAATGAAATAAAACAGAAACACATTAGAATCCGTTTTACACTCGTTTTTTATTGGTCAGGTCTTCCAGCTACCTTCCCCTTTTTGTCAAATATCTAAAATTCCTTTAGGTTATATTTAGGTTATATTTAATGATAACACAGCACGCATGAAATAAGACGCTCCTGAAAGTATTACACATCTACAGAACATGTTGAAAAGCCCGAATCCGCCTCAAGGTGCACGAACGTGAACACTTTTAATGGGGTCAAGAAAAAGGGTGGAAACATGGCGGACGTTTTAAATCTGATTCAGCACCGAAAACCCACAAACTGCAGACAAAATGTCGGCTTCAGACTCGAGAACGAAGGTCTGAAGACACTTTACGGGAAGGAAAGGAAGAATTCCTCAACAGTTTATTCATTAACAAGAAGCAAAGAATTCCGTTGGTTAAAAATAGACATTCATTGACGTTATTAACCAACGTTTCTGGCGTGTTTTTAATCATTTAAATTTGAACAAGATGTGAAAATCTTATGACCAGCAGGGAAAAATAAAAGAAAAAGCAAAACCACCCTGTAAAAAAATTCCTGCAGTCAAACTCTTACTCAAGTAAAACTACTAAAGTAGCTTTAATAATGAGAAAACATTACATTTATTGAGTTACTGATGCGACTAATATTGCAGAAGGGGCAAATTTTAGCTGCTTTATTGGTTAATATAATGTCATTTATATCAACTGATGTGTGTTTTATATTAATAATGTGAATAAAAAGTGTAATATTTGTAATATTGAATAAATTAGAAGTAAATGGTGGAAAAAATGAAGTG
Organism: Amphiprion ocellaris; assembly: GCF_022539595.1. Taxonomy (NCBI): domain Eukaryota; kingdom Metazoa; phylum Chordata; class Actinopteri; family Pomacentridae; genus Amphiprion; species Amphiprion ocellaris. The sequence goes on from NC_072768.1 coordinate 38,411,001, forward strand.
CAAGTACATGAAAATGAATAAATGTTAGTTTAATTTCACCACTGCTAATAAAACAGTCATAAAATAATAATTGTCATCAATACTTTTGAAATGTGTACAGGGAAATTTTTCTGAATTACATCCTGAAAAGCACCTACAATGTTTTCTTTGTTTTCTGTCATTTTATTATGTCAGAAGTTAGCATTAAACATAACAGAAATTCAAATAATATGATGTAGCATGTGGCTAGGAATTCACCGATTAGCAACCCAGCTAATTATCAGATCACACATTTAGCATTTTTCTGATTATCTTCTCACTTTTTAAATTGATTTCTGACTATCTAAAACTGTTTAAAATATCGTCCTTTTTTCTGTTGCAATAATGCCGCGCCCACCGCACGATCTGATTGGCTACACATCACTAATAACAGTCAATCAACACTGAAGGATGAATGTAGATAAGTCCTCTTTTAATTAAACATGTAAAACATAATTAAATAAAGATATTTGTGTGGTTTTGTGTTTGCCTCATTCTAAATTTGGACTAATTTTGATTGACTAATAATAATCAATATCCCTATCAGATGTGATTATTGGTCGATTTATAATTCACACTCCTCTAAATGCTTTGTTTCTGTTGTTTGTTGTTGTTTTTTTAAATTTGCATGCCAAGTTATAGGGTCATCTCTTCAGGCACAGTATAACCACAAAGTACAGGCAGTAATGCTCACGAGCCTCCCGGGTGCAGGCTTCCGGAATTTGGCCAATCAGGGGAAAGTGGACTTTAAGGGAGGGGCGCCTTAAAGAGACAGGAGCCAACATGGCTCATTTCAGACAATAGACTAAATAGAATAAGAATAATATAACCTCCAGGTCTGAAAAGTAAAGTGCGAGTGACTTGTACCTGCATTCTTTCTAACAGCCAGCAGGGGGCAACTCCTGTTTGGAAAAGGAATTATACAAAGGTGAGAAAATGACCCGACTTGTCACTGGATTTTCTACCTCAGTAAATATTTTCCACATGAGTTTATGGTCTCAATCGCTAGTTTGAAGTCTCTTTTAATAAAGTATGATTAGTTTTTGTAATTTATGGACCTATTTAGAGAAAAGCAGCCATTAAGGCAGGTTTAACTGTAAAGCTGTAAATTTTTGAACTATTTATTGTTATTTTATAGTTTCCTGCTTTGTGAAATTACAGATAATAACCAGCAAAAGCCTCAGAAAAAAATTAACATGCTAACAGTGAAAAAAAAGGCCAAAATTGTCTTTTCATAATGTTTGACCGTGAAATTACGCTCTTTTACTGTATTTAAATCAGCTAAAAATGGCATATTTTTACACATTTTTGCTGTTATTTTCACCATTTTTACACTTTTTTAAAGTTACAGTATTCCACTTTTTTTAATTATATTTTTTTGGCGCCTGTGCTGCCAGATTTTTGCCTTAATTTCAATAGATTTTTCTTGATTTTTTACTATGTAAAAAAAACCAAGGTGCTTTCTTTAATACACAGTCTACACCAGGCCCAAAAAGTACAGGCAGTAATGCTCACATGCATTGACTGCAGGCTTCCAGACATCAACCAATCAGAGGAAAGTGCGCTTTTAGGTAGGGAGGGGGCCTTAAAGAGACAGTAGCGTCTCAGAAATGGACATATTAGGGTCTTTATATTTAATAATTTGTAGTTTTTGCTGCTCAATTTGTTAAAAACGAATCATAAAGGATTCATTTAATTCTCAGGTTGTTCCTTAGTGACTGTTATGGAAATATTATTACCATTAATTTGTGCTCCAGAGTTAAAATAAATAAATAAATAAAAATCTAATTTTGTGTGTAGAATGTGACACCTGGAGTGGATATAAAACTGATTTGGTTGCATTTTTAAGCCCAAAAAATATTAAATTGATTTATTTCCTGTAGCATGAGGCTAAAAAATGATAAAACAAAACGTGCAAACTTTAATGTACTTCAAGTGTCTGTAACTCTGAAAACATTCACAGTATGAAGGTAAAAGTCTTCCTTCTGGTAAAGTGTTGGTTCGCTCTCGAGTCTGAATCCTGATTTTGTGCTCATTCAGCTAAAACAAAGTGCAAATACAGCATCCAGCCTTTGAAACTCACATTCTGATCCCAGTTCAGCTGCTGGAAGTTTCATACTGAAGGTTTGATACATGATATAATAACGTGGTCGATGCTTCTAGTCACATGATTACAGCAGTTCTGTGACGACAAAGAAAACATTTCTAACTAATGACTAATGCGTGATGATTGTTGTTCTGGTTTTACGGCAGTGTTTAAAGATATTTTCTCTCCACAGCTGACCTTAAAACAGCGATCGGGACGGAAAGGCTGACGAGCCCGATGATCATCTGTCAAAAAAGTTTGTTTGTTGTTGTTGGCTTTTTGTGTGTGTTAATTTTCAGCATAAATTTGTGTTTTTCAGTATCAAAAATTGACCATAAACGAAGGTGCCGAATAGGTCTGATGCCGTGAGCACCGGCGAACGTTGAGGTTTTAACCCTGCGCCGTGTAAAAGGCCTGGAAGCCGAAGGTGTTTTCTCCGCTGTAGGCCACGTACAGAAACCCGTCCTCGTCCTTCTCCTTGTCGTACAGCTGCCCCATCGTCAGGCTGCAACACACAAACCACACTCCAGGTAGAGCAAACCATCAAGCTTCTCTAGTAGGAGTCTGTAAACCTCCAACAAAAGATATTTGATGCTAAACTGGCTGCAGCAACATTCAGGAAAATGCAGCAGATGCTGAAACAAAACTCCCATCATCCAACCAACACAAGTCTTTCAAATGTTTAATATTCAAGAGTTATAGTTTATGGACTCACTTTTTGGCCTCTTTTTCGGTTTCCATCCATATTTGGGCCATTTATGTAATTTTGTGTCTCAATTTTGCCTCCAGATGTGACTTAAGTGCAGATTTTTAGCTTTAATTGAAAGGATTTCATTCTGAACATAATTAGAAATATTAGGAAAATGTTTAATATTTTCATATAAATCCTGAGTTCTGCAACATATACATGCAATATAATTCAAGACATACTGCAAGTACAAAAATAAGAGCTCCAAACATACAGCAAAAAAAGTCTTTCAAGTGTCAACTACTCAAGCTTTTAGTTTATATCTTCACTCTTTTTTATCCTCTTTTGTCCATTTCCATATGTATTTGTACCATTTTTTGTCATTTTGTGTCTTGTTTTTTTCTCTAAAGATGATTAAAAGTGCAGCTTTTCAGCTTTAATTCAAGGGATTTTGCATAAACATTATTTTAATCTTTCATTCTTACGGGATCAAAAGCAATTTGAGAAATGAATGTAATTAGAAATATAAGGAATTTTTAAAATATGTGCATGCAAATCCTGAGTTCTATGACCTATATATGCATTATAATTCAAGAAATGCTGCAGATACAAAAACAAAAGGCCTCTTTTATCCTCTTTTGCCCGTTTCCATATGTATTTGGAACATTTTTGTCATTTTAATTCTTGATTTTGCCTCTGAAGATGATTGTAAGTGCAGCTTTAAGCTTTTATTCAAGGGATTTTACAAAAAATGTTGCTTAACTGTTTAGTTCTTCCATTTTTCCAGGTTTAAAAGCAACATGACAAATATTTTTACAAATACAAGTGATATTTTTATCATTTAGCTAGCGAAGGGACACCATGACAAAGACTTCTGTGACACGCTGTAGTACTTTATGCTAAGTGTTCCGTCTTGTACGTTCTCTTTCTGACACTTTAAGTCTGGAACCTTTATATGCATTATAGCTCAAGAAATGCTGCAGGTAGAAAAACAAAAAGTCCAAACATGCAGCAAAAACAAATCTTCAAAGTGTCTAATACTCAAGGTTTTTAGTTTATGGCCTCACTTTACTGTCCTCTTTTGTCTGTTTCCATACGTATTTGGACTATTTTTATAATTTTGTGTCTTGATTTTGCCTCCAGATATGATTAAAGTGCAGATCTCTCAGCTTTAATTTAAGGGATTTAACATAAATGTTGCTTTAACCGTTTAGGAAATATAAGGAATATTTTTAATATTTGCATGCAGATCCTGTTCTGCAACTTATATATGCAATATAATTCAAGGAATACTGCAAATAGAAAAACAAGAGCTCCAAACATGCAGCACAAAAACGCTTTGTCCACCCAAAACAAGTCTTTAAAGTGTCAGATACTTCAGGTTTTCAGTTTAGGTTCTATTTATGTTCTATGATGAAGTGTATTATCAAAACTGAACTGTTGCTGCTGATTCTTCCACAGTCCAAAGCTGTGAGAAGCAGGTCAGATTCTTCAGATAAACTCTCTGAATCGATATCGCTGAAGTGTGTCAGCAGCTGTGAGCAGAATCGTATGGGTTTTCTGGATGACTGTAAATTGAGAGTGAAGGTGTGTCTTCATCCTGTTTCACAGGAGGATCGATTACATGTTATTACAAGTCATGTTAACAGTATATATCCTTTCATCGTTTATTCTGAAAACCTAGTTACTGCAGATGTCCTGATCTGATCAGGGGGGTTGGCTGGTGAAGGGGCACCATGACAAAGACTGGTGTGACGCTTAATGACCTCTGGGTCACAGCTGTTGTACTTTATGTTAAGTGTCCTCTCAAAACTTGTACTTTCTCTTTCTGACAGCTGTGTGATAGTGAATATAAAACACTGGAATTAATCAGAGATTACACTGATCAATTAAAAAATCCTGTAATTGGCTCCAATCAAATCTGAGTCGTTCAATGTTCAGTATCTGCTGATACAAAGTCCCAATCTGATACCATTTTCCTAGAAAATGTACCCTTCAAGTACATTAAAGTTCGTAAAATCAATCCAGTGTCTCTGCTTAATGACTGAATATCTAAAAATGCATTTCTACATCTAAGCTGTTTGTTATTGTTCTGTACATGGTCATGAACCTTGACTACAGTTCATATTGGCAAGCAGAGAGCATTGTGGGAGTTTAGCTAGCAACGGGCACCATGACGAAGACTTCTGTGGTAGGATACTCTCTAAATGTAGTATTAGAGGATAAATGTAGTGTTGGAGGGTAGAATATACTGTGGCTCCACAAGCTGCAATAGATGTAAAAAACCTGAATTCTCTACATGATGTCAGTAAATGTATTGTAGCTCAGCTGCAGTTCCTGGTTGTTCCACCAGGTGGAGCCTCTTCCTGTTTAATACTGTAGAGACCAGAGGAGGTGTCACTCAGACTACAGTTCATGTTGGTGAATAGAGAGCATTGTGGGAGTTTAGCTAGCAACGGGCACCATGACAAAGACTTCTGTGGTGATTAATGACCTTCAGATGGCATTATTATGTTTTAAATAATGCGTCTTGATGCAACTTATGTGGTCTTATTTTGACACGTGTATGATACGAGATGTAAACAAAGAATCTAGCAGATGCAACATCCCTACTGTGTTTAATTTATTTCATCGGGACCCCAATATATTAGCCAATATGGCTGAAGAAGGTCATGCATGTTAGAAAATATATTGTGTATTAGCTGCAGTTCCTGGTTGTTCCACCAGGTGGAGCCTCTTAATGTTAAACACTGTAGAGACCAGAGGAGGCGTCACTCAAACTACAGTTCATGTTAACAAGCAGAGAGCATTGTGGGAGTTTAGCTAGCAATGGGCACCATGACAAAGACTTTTGTAATGGTTAATGACCTTCAATCAGCACTATTATGTTTTAAATAATGTGTCCTGATTCTGTCTTATTCTGACACGTGTATGATACGAGATGTAAACAAAGAATCTGCCAGATGCAGCATCCTTAATGTGTTTAATTTATTTCATCAGGAACATCTGCTCCGATATATTAAATGATAAGACAGAAGAAGAAGGTCGTGCATGTCAGTAAATATATCATAGATCAGCTGTAGTACCTGGTTGTACCTCTTAATGTTAAACACTGTAGAGACCAGAGGAGGCGTCACTCAGACTACAGTTCATGTTAACAAGCAGAGAGCATTGTGGGAGTTTAGCTAGTAAAGGGGCACCATGACAAAGACTTCTGAGGTGGTTAATGACCTCCAGCGTCCCAGCACAACTTGTGCTCTAACTTCTGACACCTGTGATTCAGCAGATTTGTGTTGATACTGATGACCATCAGACAGGAAATAGTTGGACCTTTGCTGATGTTCCTACAGAACGTGACGCGGTTCTCACCTGGACTGGGGGACAGTTTTGTCGACGAACAGGAAGATGGCTTTCTCCGAAGGCAGCTGGATGCGTTTCCTGATGATCCACATGAACTGGGCCACCGTGATGTCAGACGGCACCAGGTACTTCCTCTTATCGATGTCCACGATCTGGGAGCCGGAAACCTTCTCCACAATCACCTGCAGCCAACACAGGCGGAGCTTTAAAACACACAGTCCTAGGTCTAGAGTCTGGAGAACGTTAGCTTCACTGCTGTGACTAAATATTTGTAGGTTATTATGCTACGTTGCTATTTGCTATGTTATTATGATTTTACTGGTCACTGGAGATCAAACTGGGCTGAATGTAGAACCTGAACTAAGATGAGTTTGACACCCCTAGACAATTAAAAAAGATGACATCACGTAAAAACAAGGTTATAAAAAGTGGTTTTAAGAGGTGATTTACATGTTTTGTATCCATTTGTGTCAGCGGAGTTTATTATTTGTGTTTAATTCTACTAAGTAATTATATTTTTGCAGATTTGTTGAATATACACTATATTGCCAAAAGTATTGGGTCACCCATCCAGATAAACAGAATCAGGTGTTCCAATCACTTCCATGGCCACAGGTGTATAAAATCCAGCACCTAGGCTGCAGACTGCTTCTGCAAACATTTGTGAAATAATGGCTCGCTCTCAGGAGCTCAGTGAATTCCAGCGTGGAACTGTGATAGGATGCCACCTGTGCAACAAATCCAGTCGTGACATTTCCTCACTCGTAAATATTCCACAGTCAACTGTCAGCTGTATTATAAGAAAGTGGAAGTGTGTAGGAATGACAGCAACTCTGCCACCAAGTGGTAGGACACGTAAACTGATGGATGCTGAGGAGCATAGTGCCAAGAGGTGGCCAACTTTCTGCAGAGTCAATCCCTACAGACCTTCAAACTTCATGTGGCCTTCAGATTAGCTCCAGAACAGTGCTTCAGCAGAGAGCTTCATGGAATGGGTTTCCATGGCCCAGCAGCTGCATCCAAGCCATACATCACCAAGTGCAATGCAAAGCGTGGGATGCAGTGGTGTAAAGCAGCCACCACTGGACTCTAGAGCAGTGGAGACGCCTTCTCTGGAGTGACCAATCACGCTTCTCCATCTGGCAATCTGATGGACCAGTCTGGGTTTGGTAGTTGTCAGGAGAACCATACTTGTGGGACTGCATTGTGCCAAGTGTAAAGTCTGGTGGAGGGGGGATTATGGTGTGGGCTTGTTTTTCAGGAGCTGGGCTTGGCCCCTTAGTTCCAGTGAAAGGAACTCTGAATGCTTCAGCATACCAAGACATTTTGGACAATTCCATGCTCCCAACTTTGTGGGAACAGTTTGGAGCTGGTCCTTCCTCTTCCAACATGACTGTGCACCAGTGCACAAAGCAAGGTCCATAAAGACATGGATGACAGAGTCTGGTGTGGATGAACTTGACTGGCCTGCACACAGTCCTGACCTCAACCCCATAGAACACCTTTGGGATGAATTAGAGCAGAGACTGAGAGCCAGGCCTTCTGGTCCAACATCAGTGTGTGACCTCACAAATGTGATTCTGGAAGAATGGTCAAAAATTCCCATAGACACACTCCTAAACCTTGTGGACAGCCTTCCCAGAAGAGTTGAAGCTGTTCTAGCTGCAAAGGGTGGACTGACGTCATATTGAACCCTATGCATTAGGAATGGGATGTTACTTATGTTCATATGTGAGTCAAGGCAGGTGAGCAAATACTTTTGGCAATATAGCGTATGTAGAATTAGACATAAACTAGATGATATTTTCCATCATATTGAGCTACAGAAACTGCAGAAATGTTGATTTGTGCAGCTTTAAAACATCAGAACATCAAAATGAATGTAAAGTTTCCTTTGTTCTTCCTTTCTCCAGCTAACAGCTGCAAACTGCAGCTGAACTGGTTCAAAGGATTGAATTTAATGTCCTTTATTCCTCCCAACAAAAGGCTTCGTGTTTGACACCATTTGTTGACCTCAGGTGTTAAACTCACCTGTTAGGTTCATTAAAATACAAACAGCTGCAAGTGAAGCTGAGAGTCTCTGAAGTCTGATTATTTAGATGCTGCTGGTGTTTATGAGGTTTTATTCACACAAAGTTGATTATATTGTCAAAAAAATGACAATGAATGTTTGCATGCATGATGACAAAAACTGACATTTTAGTGAAGATTTTTGACATAAATAATCACTAACGTGGTTTTATTTTTGATTATTTCAGTAAAATGAGCTGATTTTTGGATTCCATTAGTTTTGAAGCGTTTCTAACCTAATATTAGTTCAAAGTTTCTAATTGGTTTCCAGGCAGTGATTCAGATAACTTTTTTTTTTTTTTTTTTTTTTTACATTTGTGCTTGTGTGTAGGCATTATTATTATTATTATTGTTATTATGTTGTTGTTGTTGTCTGTAGTTTTACAGACCTGTAAAATTTGCATGACTTTCAGATGTCCCTTTAAGATTAAAAAAAAAGTTTATTGTACCTTATAATAAATTTAATCTGTAAGGCAGCAGCACTGATGTTATATTTCACTACTAAACTGTGTTTCAACAACATATTTACAGTTTAAATCAACAGCTAAAGTCTCAGATACTCTTCTGGTGGGTGTTTTAGTAAAAACTGCTGCACAGTTCAGTCATCTGAGGAGTTTTATGCTCAGCAGGGAGCCGCAATGGGGGAAAATTGCATAAAAACCAGTATGTAGCGGCTGCATTTCTTTTGTTTATCATGACAGAGATGAGCTGCAATGCATGATGGTCTGAGTGGATCGATGGATGGTAAAGATGCGCTTTAGTGATGAGTTTGTGCTGCACTATTGTGTAGAAGTCATGTTTTCTAACAGTGTTTTGACTGTACTTGTTGAAAGTATTCAATGTTATTATACAGATTTTCCCGGTTTTGCTAAATTACAGATAATATTTAGTAAAATCGCAGGAAAAAATTAACATGCTAATTGTAAAAAAAAAGAAGAAAAAACAGGCCAAAACTGTAAATAAATCATATTTTTTACAAATAATAATTCACTCTTCTATTTAAATCAGCAAAAAAAAAATTGTAGATATTTACAATTTTTTACTTTTTTTTTTAGTTTTAAAATACAGTAGTCAACCATTTTTAAGTGCATTTTTCTGTTATTTAAAAGAAAAAATATGCATAATAACAGTTTAAAAAATCCCCAAAAATTATTTTAAAAAGGTATGCTACCATTTTTTCCTGTTTTCTTTAATTATAGATAACTACTAAAATTACAGAAAAATAGTATGAATTTTCATAGCGGCTGTAAAATATCTATTTAAAAAACTGGCAGAAAGTGTAAATAATGTCAAATCTGTAATTCATTCTTTTACTATGCTGACACCATTTTTACTGCATTTACATCAGCAAAAATATAATTATTTTTCACCGATTTTCTATTTTTTGAAAGAATAAATCTGTATGTTAAGAACAGAAAAATGGTAAATTATTTTTTAAATGTAATTCTACAGCACTTCCCTGTTTTCACTGTAAAATTTAATTGTTTTTATTTTATTTAAATAAGCAAAAATATCATTATTTTACACATACTTTCTGTCATTTTTTTTAAATTCCTTGGATATTGTATAAAAATACAATTTAACCAAACTAATTTAGATTATTAATTAAGTTAAAGACCCTACGTTATTATAGATAAATGAGCACAACATGACTTTTAGGTGTTTATAAACCAGGACGTGTCTCATTTCTCTGCTCCGGTGAGTCGATTCCTCCTCTAACAGCTCTTCTATCTCTTTATCTCCAGACTCGGTGTCGCTCTTTAAAGCCTCCACCACTCACCGGGACTCTGTCGGGATATTTGTTGCGTATTTTGGCGGATTCCACACATCGGTGCTCTGAGGAGGAGACGGCAAACAGACAGAGAGTCGGAGATTAGAGGGATGACGGAGGCCTGCAGGGATTCCTCACGTAAACAGCAGGTTAACTTCAGCAGAATAAATCCAGAAACATGAGGAGGTGATGGTGATAAGATCCATTTAGGTTCAGGACTTCATTAGCCCAGATAAGAGGCCTACTTTTGGAAGTGCTTCTTTAAAAAGGAGCCTGAGGAGAAGCTGAACAAGTGACAGAAACTCAGCTGCTGGACTGAGGAGAAAACTTCACACCAATGAGCATCCAAAAATCCAGGAAATTAAGAATCTCAGAGGAGCCTTACATTGTTTTATTTCCCAAAAACACATAAAACAACAACAAAAAACTCAATAAACATTCCCAAATATATAAAATACAACCACATAGAGACACAAAACACAAAAAAAGACACAAAAAACCTTAAAGACATGCAAAACATCTAAAAAAAATAAATAAATAAAAAAGCAAAACAATCCCAAATAAGCACAAGACAAAAAATAACTGTTAAAAAATGCAAAACAATCCCAAGTACACATAAAACAACACAAAGAGATGCTAAACAATCCCAAATACACACAAGGCAACAATAAGATGCAAAATAACTGTTAAAATGCAAAACAATCTCAGATACACAAAATACAATCACAAAGAGACACAAAACTACTTTTGAAAGGCACACAAAGGAACTACAAAAAATGCAACTACTAAAAGAAATAAAATAGTCCTAAAACATACAAAACAACCATGAAGACACCAAAGACTCCCAAAAGAGACGGAAAATGATCACAAAATGACACAATAGATCTACAGACATACACAAAACAACTCCAAAGACACACAAAATGAACACAAAGAGAAAACAACCACAAAGGCACACAAAACAACTACAAAATTAAACAAAATGATCCCCTAAGACACACAAAACTACCCAAAAGAGACACAAAACAACCACAAAAATACCAAACTATTTGAAAATCACAGAAAAACACAACAAAGAAATGCAAAATAACTACAAAAAGACACAAAATGATGCCCTTAGACACACAAAACAATCATAAATCAACACCAACCCACCCAAAATGAGATACAAAACAACCACAAGAACACAAAACAATAACAAAGAACTGTGAAACAATTACAAAAACAAAATAACAAAATAACACCCTAAGATGCACAAAACATCAAAGGAACATGAAAACAGCTACAAAATAACAAAATGATGCCGTAAGACACACAAAACAAAAACAGATACCAATCTACCCAAAAAAGACACAAAACTATTTGAAAGTAACACAAAACAATAACAAAAAACTGCAAAACACACACAAAGCAACGCACTAAGGCGCACAAAATGATAAAGACATATAAAACAACAACAAAAATACACTAAATAAATCCATAAGACACACAAAACAATTATAGACACCAGTCTATAAAAACAAGACACAAAATGCAGGAAAACTTTAAATTAGCAGATTTTTTAAAATGGAATTTTGGCGTTGCAAAGGCTGCATGCAATGGACAAAATACCTTTCTGACTTATTTATTGATCAGAAATGTTAAAAAGAAGCTTAATTTTCCAGCATTCATTTGATTTCCAGTGAAAATATGTAACTTACAGGCCTGAAACAACCTGTTCTAGTTGGATTAGTGTGGTAAGAACTTTACGCCATATTCCATTCAAAATTCTACCTATTTTAGGTCTACCAGGTCTGTATCATGCAGCAGTGGTCACAACTAGTTTTAAGTGCTTACATGCATCCTGGAGGGTGTCAACAAGCAGCCAGGTGGTATTTTATGAAGCCGAATTAACTGAAAGCATCCATAAAACATTTTACTGCAGGATTTTCCCACTAAATATTAAACTTTTGCAAGAAAATTTTAATTTAGCAGATTTTTGAATGGAGTTTGGTGCTGAAAAGTCTGCATGCTATGGAAAGTCATGTATGTAAGAACTGTACGCCAAACTCCATTCAAAATTCTACTAAATTAATATTTACACAAGAACTTTACATCATTTATATATATGAGGTATTTTGCAAACTCTAGATTAGAAACTCTTTAATTCAGCATCTATTTAGTGGTGGTCATGGCTAGTTTTATGTAACTACATCCTGAAGGGTGCAGTTTAAAATGCCGAATTAACTGAAAGTATCTATAAAATAAAGATTTTTCGACCAGGGATTAAATTTATGCATGAAAATATTAAAATTAGCAGATTTTTCAATAGAACTTTGGAGAACTTTACACCAAACTCCATTCAAAATTCTACCAATTTTAGGTCTACCAGGTCTAGATCATGCAGCAGTGGTCACGACTAGTTTTAAGCGTTTACATGCATCCTGGAGGGTGTTAACAAGCCGCCATGTGATATTTTATGAAGCCGAATTAACTGACAGCATCTATAAAACATGTCACATTTAAGGATTTTGTATTTGTTATCACACATATGCACGGAAACTTTAAATTAGTAGATTTCTGAATGGAATTTGGCGCTGGACTTTCTGCATGCAGCACTTGGAGCGCACTAATTTGCTGCGATGTTAAAGGTGAGCCAGGTTTATCTCGCTAGCATCAGCAGCTAATCATGCAGCCATGGTGGAGGCTCAAACATGCGTCTGTTTGTGCGCCAGCTGTGGGATGATGAGGCAGAAATGGATGCGCAGACGGGAGGAGGGCGCATGACAAGAACATCTCCGGTTTCATAACAACCCCGGGGCTCCGTTACCGAGGGAATGGTCCTCCTTGAACATCCATTTCATCTTTGCTGGATCCCCGCACTGAGGCGTGACGGCTGCGGAGCGGCGGCTGCTGATCTGCGGAGGCTTTCGGAGTAAAGACAAAGAAAATGTGCGCAAAAATCCTGACAGAAGCGCAAAAAACGAACCGATCGGTGCGTGTGTTTGAGAGTCTACCGGAGCTTTCAGCTGGACGTCTGAGCCCGGAGTGACGTCACCGTCTGACTAAAGGGAGGCGATGGAGGGATGGTGCGTTCAGGTGCAGCCAGAGAGGAAATATGTTCAGCACTGTGCAGACGGATGCGTTCAGGGTCCAGGCAGGAGGATATAAAACATTTCAACATATGTAAATTCTTTAGATAGGACATTTTGCTTTTTATATTTTAATTATTACTCCACCAAGGAATGCTGCAGAGTTATGTGACGATCGGTGTACGTTTGTCCATCCGTCTGTCTGTCTGTCTGTCTGTCTGTCTGTTAGCAACATTAGTCAAAAAACAAACTAACGGATATGAATGAAATTTTCAGTGAAGGTCAGAAATGACACATGCACCAAGTGATTAGATTTTGGCAGTGACAAAAGGACACAAAATGCAACCTTCAAAACAATGACGAAACACCAAACAACCCAAAAGACACCAAGAAAACACAACACAACGTCAAATATGCACAAAACAACATAAAATATGTACAAAACAACTTAAAAGGTACATAAAATGACCACAGCGATACCAAATAACCCAAAAGAGATGCAAAATAACCATAAAAAGACACAAAATTGCTTTTAAAAAAAAAAAGTAAACAAAGCACCTCCAGAGACACACAAAGCCACAAAAGGATGAAAAATACAACATTCAAAACAATGGTGAAACACTAAACAACCCAAAAGACGCCAAAGAAACACAACACATCAAAGATGCATAAAACAACTTAAAAGATGCACAAAATGACCACAGAGATACCAAACAACCCAACAGAGATGGAAAATAACCACAAAAAGACACAAAATTGCTAAAAATGTACACAAAACACCTCAAGAGACACACAAAACAACTACAAAAGGAAACAAAATACAATCTTAATAAATTTAAAACAATGTCAAAACACCGAACAACCCAAATGATGAAACCAAAAAACGCAACACAACTTCAAATGTACACAAAATTACTTGAAAAGATACACAGAACCAAATAACCCAAAAGAGATGTAAAATAACCACAAAAAAGACACAAAATTGCTAAACATTTACACAAAACAACTGCAAAAGTACACCAAATGATGCCTGAAGACACACAAATCTGCCCAACAACCCAAAAGAGACATAAAACACAGAACAATTTGAAAGGCACACAAAGGAACCAGAAAAAAAGCAACACTACTAAAACACACAAAGAAACACAGAAAACGTCCACAAAACGACACAAAACAGAGACACACAAACTCAGGTTTTCCTAATTCTCTTTGTCCCGACCATAGACTATATAATAAAGTCATGTATTATACAGTCTATGGTCCCGACGTCCCTGAACGCACCACGACTCCCACCGGCTCCATGGTAACGGTAACCTGGAGACGCTGTTAGCCTGAAACATGGCGCCCTGTCTGCTGCTTCACTAGCTGGGAGGCTAATACCCGTTAAAACTCCACTTTTTCCGACCAAAACGATCTTAAAAACGGCGGCGGTTAGATGGACTTCACTTAAGAGACCAACACGTCGCGTTTATTTTGCGTTTTTTTCCGCCGTCCGTTCACTCGCGTTAGCCTCCTGTTAGCATCTGTGCTAGCTGTAGCATTAGCAGGCTAGCCGTCTGTTTGTGTTCACTGATGGCTTTCTACGAGGTTTACTCCCATCCGGCCGTGGTTCGGTACAGAACCAGTGTCTGTACTAAAGCTACCGTGTTCCTGCTGGTGGTTCTGGGTCTCACCTACATCTCTCCGCTGCTGGTCGCCTACAGGAGTCAAGGTAGAGAAGCTCTGAGCTCCAGGACTGAAGCTAAACAGGAAACTTTACAGAAGTCTAAACAGAAGTTCACCAACATTAATAATAACAGATGGAAGATTAGTTTACTGAGGCACCAGGATGAAGCTGCTCAGTAGAAACCCTCAGATTTACAGCTTTTATATATAATTTGTACCTATACATTAATAAATTGAATAGTAGATTCTTTATCTTGTGCAGGAAATCTGTGTCAGAATTAGTTTTAACATCTTTATTTTACTCTATATCGAGCTCAGTTGTTGTAAAGTTCATCACATATTATCTGCAGGTGTTGGAAAAACATATTCAATTCAATTCAATTCAATTCAATTCAATTCAATTCAATTCAATTCAATTCAATTCAGTTCAATTTATTTATATAGCGCCAATTACAGTCTAATTGTCTCGAGACGCTTTACAGAACCCATATGCCTGAACCCCCAGAGCAGCCCTAAGGAGACAGTGGCAGGAAAACACCCTTTTAACAGGGAAAAGAAAAGACAAGAAAATTGATCTACTTTAGTATACATACCAGTATCACGTTTTGCAACCTTATTTTACTTTACTTATTTAATTTCACTAGTTTATTGTGCTTGTATTTATTATTTTCTACTTTTTAGTCACTTCATTTCTTATGTTGTCATTTTTATTTTTCCTGAGCACTGTCTGGCACAAGAATGTCCAGAAGGATTAATGAAGTTTTATCTTCTCTTTAAAGAAAGGCCTGAGGAAGTAATAGCAAGTCTTACATTTAATTACATATATTCTCTTTTTTAATAATAATTTTAAAAAATGCGTGTAGCATTTTGCAGAAACGTAAACTGAAATGTGCCCAAAAGAATTATATATTTTGCACCATTAGATCTGCTGCTGCTAATTTTAGCAAAATCAACCAGGAAGAAACACAAATTAGCTCCAAAATTACTGCAAAGGGAGCAGAAAAATGTTTTTACATGTGTGTATTTATTATTAAAATATTAAGAACTATTATTACATACTGCTGGAAATAAAATACAATTCTAATATTGTACTGAAGATAAATGTAGACTCTGTAAGTATGATTGTTAAACAGGTGTTTAATTATATTCTGTGTGTTATGAGGACATTTTAAATTTGCTTTGTTAAAAATCCAGTAAATCTACATAAAACTGCTTCTTTTATTTTTTCTGTTTTGAATAATTAACACACAGAAAGTCTTTCCCAGTGTGACATTAGTTTGTTACAGAAGTTCCATAAGGTTGTACACAACATTTTTAAAAATTTACATTGAATTAATGATTATTTACTTCAGTGTGTTTGTGTATAGTAGTATGTGCTTCTTTAGTAAGTCTATAAAATGTCAGAAAAACTATTATTCCCAACAAACAAAATGCACATAATCCAATAATTACCTAGTCTGACCAAATATTTGTACAAATAATTTTTAAAAAATGCATTTGCTATTATTAAAAACTTGAAAATATACACATTTTACAGGTTGGTACCAGAGATTTTTGAGCATTTTTTCATTAGAAATAACTTTATTTGCATATGTCAGTGTGTGTTTTACATGAATGCTTTAACGGTTATTTATATTTATGTAGAATATTTATTTGTGTCTATTGGGTGTTCTTTCTATCATTATTTTTTATTAGAAAGCACGTTGAGTGTATTGGTTTATTAGAACTGCAACTAATGATTGTTTTCATTGTCAATTAACATTGATTAATCGAGTCGTTCTTTGGATCTATAAGGTCTGTGTGGTCGATAGATGTTTGGTATGTTTTTAAGAATTTACTTCAGGATTAATTAAGTTTTTATTTTATCTAAAAATATCAAAAAAATGTTGAAAAATTTTGACGTTGTTGTTTCCCAAAACCACAACCCAGAAATATTCAGTTTACTGTCACAGAGGAGGAAAGAAAAGAGAAAATATTCACATTTTGGAAGCCAAAATCCAAGAATTTGGACTGTTTTTTCTTTTAAAAATGGTTCAGGTTGATTAATCAATTATTCAAATAGCTGCTGATTAATAACAAAGAACTAAATGATTACTTGTTGCAGCTTTAATCAGATTTGTTCTCTGTTAATTCACTACATTTAAATTACAAATCCTTTCAGCTGGTTGAGAGCTTGAAGAAATCATGAATCTGCCATTTAATTTAAAGATCAGTAGGGACCTAAAGACAAGTTTTTGCCCCGGGGCATCTGTGAGGGGTAAAAATGTGGCTGATAAGGAGGTTTAGGAGCCCTGAGAGGGAATTTAAAGTGTCAGATTCAGATTTTACGAGTCCCTGAAGCTCAGAAACACTGACCAGATCCAACTTCACTGGGCTGGCAGAAATCCTCTGTGACTGTTTAAATCTGCTCTGGTTTCAGGTTTCTGGGTTAAAAGAAGCACGTATGAGGAGCAGCCGGTGGTGAAGTTCCAGTATGAGACTCTCCTGGTGGCAGCGACCAGCGTTCAGGGAGACTTTGTGGCCTGGAGCAGCTTCAGCCACCTGAACAACATGCTGGGAAACAACCTGAGGATCCCTGCTGTCTCTGTGAGAACTCAAGACTAGAAACACCCAGAGCCTCAGTAATAACACATATGATCTCTGTTTACAACATTTATCAGCTTTAATCTGATCCTGTGGGTGATAAATAGTAAAAATGCTCATTATATTATCCTGTGGAGCCTAATTTTACATGTTAGCAATCATTTTGTTGACTGATCAACACAAATTTTGAGTTTACAATCATATAAAACCTGGAAAACAAGCAAATATTCATATTTAAGAAGCTGAAACTGTCAAATTTTAGCATTTTGTTTTAAAAAAGTATCTTCTATCAGTCAACTGATTAATCGACCAGTTAAACCAGCAGCAGATCACTGGTTGGTTTATTGGTATAAATATAAACAGTTTTTATTACAGCCATGTCTGAAATGGTCACAAAGTAAGTTTCTGTTTTACATCAGTTTATCATGCACAGAGGTTATTCAAAGAGCTTTGCTGGAAAATGTGTAAAAACTTAAATAAAATATGTAATGAAAGTATTCAAACAGTTAAAAAATGCACACAAGTTCACAGAATAATAATCATTTTGCTTTACAGTCAAAAAAATCTTAAAAAATATGAAATAAAACATTTTTTTAAATTTTATTATTCACAAATAGAGTAAATTCAGCTTTCCAGAATAATATTCAATGAGCTTTACAGCTAAAAAAAAATTAAATAAACATGTAATGAAAATGTTATTATTGACAAATAGCTAAATAGAGTAAACTCAGGTTCACAGAATAATATTCAAAGTGCTTTACAGGCAAAAATTTTTAAAAAATGGAATAAAATATGTAAAAATAATAAAATTATTCAAAAACTGTTGAATAAAGTAAAAAAAAAAATCACAGAATGAAATTCAAAATGCTTTAAAGTACAAAAAAAGTTAAAACAAGTAATAAAACAGTTTTTATTCACAAATAGTTGAATAAAGTAAACACAGGTCCACAGAATAATATTCAAACAGCTTTACAATTAAAAAAGTATAAAAATATGAAATAAAACATGTTTATATATATATATATATATATATATATATATATATATATATAGATAGATATAGATATAGATATATAGATATATACACACATATGTATATAAATAGATAGATAGACGATAGATAGATATCTATATCTATCTATCTATCTATCTATATATGCACACATATGTATATATATATATATAGATAGATAGATAGATAGAGAGATAGATATACACACACACATATATATACATATATATGTATATATACATATATATGTATATATCTACATATATATGTGTGTGTGTGTGTGTGTGTGTGTGTGTGTGTGTGTGTGTGTGTGTGTGTGTGTGTGTGTGTGTGTATACATATAAACTGTTTAATAAAGTGAACACAGGTTCACAGAATCACATACAAAGTGCTTTACAGGCAAAAAATTATTTTATAAACATTTAATGAAACGTAAAAACAATAAAAAAAATTATTCAAGAACAATTAAATAAAATTAACATAGATTCACAGAATAATATTCAAAGAGCTTTACAAGCAAATTATTTTTAAAAAGTTTAATAAAATCTGTAATAAAAATGAAATTTTTCAAAAACAGTTTAAAATTAATGAACATATTTTCATAAAATAAATAAAACTGATCAACTTAAACATCTTAACTGGACAGAAAATGAGAAAATAAAAGCATGTAAGAGACAAACTGTGCAATAAAATTGTTCCTACTAGTTTCCCCTCATATTTTATTCTGTGGTTTATTTGTTAAATTACTTTATATTTGTTATTCGAAAGTTTTAAATTTACATTGTGAAACATTTATTTTTCTTTATTTTTTAAAAAAAATTTATTTTGAAAAATATTACAGAACGTCTTTGGCAAGGTTTTGTTAATATTGTGTGTGTTCTAAAATTTTTAAAGAAGTTAAGAATAAGTGAATTAAAGTGCAGATGAGTTTAATAAAATGCAGTTTAGTGTTTTACTGTGTGTTTCTAGTTCCTCCATAGTTTTATAGTAATTAACTCAACATTTACTCACTGTGTTTACTTGAGCATCATTTTTTTCCCATCATCCTCCTGTGCAGGTGATAGAGGTGGACCAGAACCATGACGGGAAGTTGGACCTTCTGATCTTCCAGCTGCAGCTTCCTCTGAAACCCGATGAGCAGATTTACAGCATCCAGCTGCTGCTCACCTTCAGCTACCAGCTCTTCGTACGTATTTATTCACCACTGATTTATGTTCATGGACGTTTTATCTGAAATATTAGTGTCAAATAAAGGATATTAGTAGCTACTGGGGCCATTTAGTCTCAAACCAACACATCTTTAGAACCATTTCTGTTCAACCATGCAGGAAAACAGGACAGACAAGACAACCACAAAGTGACACAAATGACCATAAAGAGACATAAGGCAACCACAAAGTGAAATAAAATGACCACAAAGACGCACAAAACACACAAAACAACATTAAAGAGCCTGAAAATGACACCAAAGAGACAAAAGACAACCACAGAGACACAAAATGACCGCAAAAAGATGCAAAAGGAATGCAAAGGTACTCAAAAATTACCACAAGACACCCAAAACCAGTATATAGACACACAAAATGACAACACGTTGACCCAAAACAACCCCAAAAAGACACAAAATGACCACAAAAAGACCCAAAACAACACTAAACAGACACAAAACCACCACAAAGACACACAAGACAACCATAGACATAAAGCAACCACAAAGTGAAATAAAATGATAAAAACCAACTCTAAACAGACACAAACCACAACAAAGAGATACAAATCAACACTAAAGAGAACCAAAAGAACAACAAAGAGATGTAAAATGACCACAAAGACACACAAAACAACATTAAAGAGCCTGAAAACAACACCAAAGAGACAAAAGACAACCACAAAGAGACACAAAATGATGCAAAATGACCACAAACAGATTCAAAATGACCACAAGACACACAAAACCAATATATAGACACGCAAAATGATGACATACTGACCCAAAACAACCCAAAAAAGACACAAAACAACCACAAAAAGACCCAAATCAACACTAAACAGTATGTTTTAGAAGAATTTTTAGAAGATTTTCTGCTCCACCATCTCCTGAAAAAACATAAAATATGGATTTGTAAATGGATTAAGATGGAAATAACTCCTTTTTTCTCCACGTTTCCTCAGCGGATGTCCACAGTGGTGATGCAGAGTTTAGCTTACGTCCAACATTCGTCTTCTGTTCCTGGAGCAAAGTTGTTCATCAGTGGAGACCTGAAGCTGCAGCAGAGAGTTCCACTGCCTCACCGAGGACTCTACAACGTTTATAATGTAAAACCACAACCATCTAACGCCTTTTCCTTCATCCTTTAGGACTAATACAGGAAGTTTACCGACACACTCAGACTGTGGGTCGCATGTTTGCTCAGATGTGTTTGATAAAAATCTAAAGCAGCTTTTGTCTAAATTTCTGCTCTTTCTTGGAGTCATAACTTAGATTTAATGCAAACCTGCAGCTCCTGAACTTCAGAATCACAATGTTTTTATTGTCTCTGTATGAGAACAGCGTAATTGAAAGTGCAGTCCTTAAAACGCATAAATAAATAACATAAGTAACATTAAAAAAAAAACAAAACAGACATAACATGTAAGACAATCAATATAAAACCATCCAATAAAAATAAATCTACTAATAAAGTCCATAAACGCACAGAGAGGAAAGACACTCCTTGTAACTACACAATTTTCCTCTGAATTTTAAAGTTTATTTAAGAATTTTAATAATTCAGACAGACTTCGGCGCGTAATATTTAGAATAATTGTGATTAAAAAAACTTTACTGCTTGACCACCTTTCAAAACTGAGCAAAAACAACCAAAGTAAAGCATTCAAAATACAAAAAAAACATAATTTTCTGAGGGTTCGAGGTGCAGAATTAAGGGTTTATTCCATTGGTGTGCTGCAAATAACAACTGCTAGTAG
The DNA here is from genome assembly GCF_022539595.1 of Amphiprion ocellaris. Lineage (NCBI taxonomy): Eukaryota > Metazoa > Chordata > Actinopteri > Pomacentridae > Amphiprion > Amphiprion ocellaris. The sequence goes on from NC_072768.1 coordinate 38,432,292, forward strand.
TTAATTCAGCAAAATAATGATGCTTTAATATAAATATATCTAATTTATTATCATTATTATGAAAACTTAAACCTTTAATCCACCCAGTCTAAGATAAAAAAAACAGTTAAAGAGCTGCAAAATGCATTAAATTAACTTTTAAAATGTTATTATTGACACTATTCTCTGTCCATTCATACATATTTTCTGATATTTGTGTGTCAAAATACATAAAAACTGTACAATCCAACCTCATTTACCTGTATTATTTAACATCCCTCATAATAATCAGATTACGTTTGATTCCGCTTCCTGAGGAACCACATGTTCCTCAGGAAGTATTGATTTATATTTTATTGTCTGTTTTTCTGTATTTATTCTCAGGTTTCAGTGATCGACGGTTCGAGTCCTTTTGCAAGTTCCTACGACCTCGACAACATAATTAGAAGCTACCAGGACAGAAACTGTGAGTTAGCAGAGGCTCTTATTCTGTTTTCCTGCATGTATTACTGCACTACACTGGATATTATCATCATTATTAATATTATTATAACTCTCTGTGTGTTTCCTGCCTCAGTGTCCACAGTTCTGTCCTGTCCGATGCCCGTCTGGACCGTTGGTCGAGCTGCTGGTTCTCCCTTCGAGCTGAACGCTGAGATTCGTTACCCTCTGGAGGTCATCAGATATCCTTCAAAACTGCAGGAAAAAGAGGCTTTTCTCAGAGGAAAATCAGACATAATCCTTTTTATACTCTCTATGGTAAAGTTTTGCTACTAAGACAATAATTAATCGCATTCACAAACTATAAATCCATCCATTCCTTGCTGCTATATAAGGAGTACAAATAGACACAAAACAGCCAAAAAGAGACATAAAATTACATCAGAAAGGCGCAAAATGACCACAAAGACACGTAAGACGATCATAAAACTACTACAAATGAGAAGCTAAAGGACAGCAAATAGACTTAAATGACACTGGAGACACAAAACGACGACATATCATGCTAGACGACCACAAAGAGACACAAAAACATTCAAAACAACATCAAAGAGACACAAAATGACTAAAAATTGATGCAAAATTAACACACGACGCTAGACGACACTAGAGATGCAGATGACAACATAGAGACATAAAATTAAACCAGAAGAACACAAAATGACCCAAAAAAGACACAAAATGACCCCAAATAGACACAAAATGACCACAGAGACACAAAATAACCCCAAAAAGACATAAACAACCCCAAAGAAACACAAAATGACTGAAAAAGGCAAGAAACAAACACAAAGAGACACAAAATGACCACAAAATGACACCAGAGATGCAAAGGAGATGCAAAACAACCATAAACTGATGCAAAATGACCAGAAAGAGACACAAAATGACCCCATAAAGACATAAAACTACACAAAATGACCACAAAGAGCAAACGGCAAAACCTCTGGAGTGTTTTATCGCTAATATATTCAACTTTCCATGTTTTAGTATGAAGGACTTGTTCTCTCGTGTTTAAATAATTTCATAAAGTTGATTCTAAACGCTAAAACCTCATTTTTTCTTCTCCATTATGAAGTTTTCTCCCTATTTCTGCCTTAACCTCCTTCCTCCACTTATCGTCCGGGCTTCTGGGAAACCATCAAGTTGGCCTGGATTCAGTACGTCAGCGTCCTGCTCGTCTTCCTCTGGGTGTTCGAACGCATCCAGAGGTTCGTCTTCCAGAACCAGGTTCTGACAACGGTACCGGTCCCAGTGGGAAAACCTCACCTGTCCTGATGCAAACGTACAGGTTTGTCCTCCCACGTTTGTCCTTTAACTTCCTGCTGCTGTAAAAGAGACACAACACAATCACAAAAAGATGTAAAGCGACCACAAAGAGACACCAAATGACACTAGAGAGATGGAAAACTAGCACCAAGAGACATAAAATGATCACAAAGGGACTTAAAATGAACACAAAAAACTCAAAAAACTCAACTCAAAACTGCACCAGAAAGAAAGAAAACATCCACAAGAGGATACAAAATAACCACAAAGAGACACAAAACTACTACAAAGAGATGTAAAATGACCACAAAGACAAACAAAACAGCTTTAGAGAGACACAAAACAACCATAAAGAGACAGAAACAACCATAAAGAAACACAAAATGACCACAAAGAGACTCAAAATTGCCACGTTGACCCAAAACAACTCCAAAAAGACACAAAAAGACCTAAAATAACACAAAACAGATACAAATTACAACAGGGACACAAAACAACACTAAATAGACACAAACCACAACAAAAAGATAAAAAGCAACTCTAAACAACCACAAAACCACAATAAAGAGACACAAAACAACACTAACTAGACACAAAACCACAACAAAAAGACACAAAACAACAACAAAGAGACACAAAACAACACTAAACAGCCAAAAACCACAACAACAAAGACACAAAATAACACTAAGCAGCCACAAATCCGCAACAAAGAGACACAAAACAAGAACAGACACAAAACAACACTAAAGAGACACAAAAACACAACAGACACAAAACAACACTAAAGAGACACCAAAACACAACAAAGAGACATAAAACAACACTAAAGAGACACAAAAACACAACAAAGAGAAACAAAATGTCCACAAAGTCACACAAAACAACATTAAAGAGCCTGAAAACGACACCAAATAGACAAAAAACAACCACAAAGAAACACAAAATGATGCAAAATGACCACAAGACACACAAAACCAGTATGTAGACACACAAAATGACCACGTTGACCCAAAACAACCCCAATAAGACACAAAACCACCACAAAGACACAAAATGAACACAAAGACACACAAAACAACACTAAATAGACACAAAACCACAACAAAAAGACCCAAAACAACACTAGACAGACACAAAACCACAACAAAGAGATGTAAAATGACCACAAGACACACAAGACAACCACAAAGAGAAACAAAAGTCACCACAAACACACACAAAACAACATTAAAGAGCCTGAAAATGACACCAAATAGACAAAAAAACAACCACAACGAAACACAAAATGATCACAGACACACAAGACCAGAATATAGACACACAAAATGACCACATGTTGACCCAAAACATCAACAGAAAGACACAAAACAACCAGAAAAAGACACAAAACAACCCTGAGACAAAAAACTACCACAGAGACACAAAACAACACTAAATAGATCAAAACCACAACAGACAAAAACCATCACAAAGACACACAAAACCACATTAAAGAGCCTGAAAATGACACCAACCATAAAGAGACACAAAACGACCACAGACACACAAGACCAGTATATAGACACACAAGATGACCACATGTTGACCCAAAAAAACCCAAACAGTTTGTTTAACGTTTTAACTTTGTGTGTCTTGTAGCGGAACATTAGCTTCATGTTGTTATGGTTGTAAATTATTAACATTATTCACAGCTGCTACAAACAAACCTGCTGCTTCGTTGGCCAGAAACTGATCCAGAAACATATAAAAAAATGCAGTTCTGTAATCTAGCTGGTCAATAATTAATAAATACATTCTTCAGGGGCATTATTAAAGCGTTAACAGTGAATAACACAGCAGTAGGTGGTGTTGGAAGCAGGACACATGATGTAAGAGCCTTAAAGCCTGTGATGGTGGACGACTGGGTCTCCAGGTGTTGTGTTCCTGGTATGTAGAGGTTAGAACCAACCATAGTGGGAGAAGGAAGGACTTCAGTGATCCAGAAACAGGGTCACTGACACCGAAGGAACGCTGATGCTTGAGGGAAGTAAAGGCTGGTCGGTGTGATCTGATCCCACAATAGAACCACTGTAACACAAACTGCTGAAAACCTGAATGATGCTCCGATAGAAAGGAGTCAGAGGAGTGCAACGAGACACAAAACAACCACAAAAGACACGTAAAAAGACAACAAATAGACTTAAATGACACTAGAGACACAAAACGAGTCCAGAAAGATGCAAAACGACCACAAATACATGGTAGACGACCACAAAAAAACACAAAATGACCAAAGATTGATGTAAAATGAACACAAAGAGACACAATACGACATTAGAACAGCAAATGACCACATAGAGACATAAAATCAAACCAGAAAAACATGAAATAACCGCAAAGACACACAAAACAACACCGAAGACAAGGAAAATTGATGCAAAACAACCACAACTTGACACAAAATTGCCACAAAGACACACAAACTGACAACAAAGAGAAAACCAAACGACATAAAGAAGACAGAAAACGATGTCAGGAAGGCACAAAATCACCACATAGAGGCATAAAACCACCACAAAAAGACACAAAATCACCACATAGAAGCATAAAACCACCACAGAAAGACACAAAATCACCACATAGAGGCATTAAAACCACCACAAAAAGACAAAAATTCACCATAAAGAGACACAAAACCACCATAAACAGAAAAAAAACACCACAAAGAGACGCAAAATGACTATGAGACACAAAATGACCCCAAAAAGACACAAACAACACTAAACATACACAAAACCACACTAGAGACACAAAACCACAACAAAGACACACAAAACTACCACAAAGACACACAAACCCACCACAGAGAGACACAAAACCACCACAAACAGACACGCAACCACCACTAAAACACCAAAGCTTGCTGCGTTAGTGTTAATGTTTGAGGTGCCTCCTGTCCTCCTCTGAAAGCTCCTCTAATCAATGAGGACTGGACCATAGGACGGTCGTAGAAGGTGTCCTGGTCGGATTAATCACGTTTCCTTTTACACTTCAGGGCGGCTGCCTTTCCTGATGGACTCTTTCTGCAGGATAAGCATCTGTGATGTTCTGTAAAAACAGGTGTAATCCACCTCACAGCTCCAGGACTTAAAGGATGGATCTGTTTGATATCACAGAACTCCTCCAGAGTCTGAGGAGAACCGACATGATATCAACAGCTGCTTTTATTATCGGGCCTAGAAAGCTGTAAACTGAAAGCTAAAAGAATGAAGCTCATTCACACCTTAGTATGTCTTAACTGTCTTCATAGTGCTTATAACAGGAAACAGACTAAACACACACAAAACAACAACAAAGAGACAAGAAATCACAACAGAGACACAAAACAACAGCAAAGAGACACAAAACAAGATTAAACAGACCCAAAACAACACTAAACAGACAAAAAAACAACAACAAAGAGACAGGAAATCACAACAGAGACACAAAACAACACTAAAGACACACAAAACCACAACAAAGAGACACAAAACCACAACAAAGAGAGACAAAACAACTGAGACACAAAACAACAACAGACACACAAAACCACAACAGACACACAAAACAACAACAAAAAGACATAAAACAACACCAGAGACACAAAACAACAACAAAGAGACACAAAACAACAAAAAGACACAAAACCACAACAAAGAGAGACAAAACAACTGAGACACAAAACAACAACAGAGACACAAAACCACAACAGACACACAAAATAACAAAGACACAAAATAACACTAAACACACACAAAACAACAACAAAGAGACAAGAAATCACAACAGAGACACAAAACAACAGCAAAGAGACACAAAACAAGATTAAACAGACCCAAAACAACACTAAACAGACAAAAAAACAACAACAAAGAGACAGGAAATCACAACAGAGACACAAAACATCAACAAAGAGACAGGAAATCACAACAGAGACACAAAACAACACTAAAGACACACAAGACCACAACAAAGAGACACAAAACCACAACAAAGAGAGACAAAACAACTGAGACACAAAACAACAACAAAGAGACACAAAACAACAAAAAGACACAAAACAACAACAAAGAGAGACAAAACAACTGAGACACAAAACAACAACAGAGACACAAAACCACAACAGACACACAAAATAACAAAGACACAAAATAACACTAAGCAGCCACAAAACAACAACAGAGACACAAAACCACAACAGACACACAAAATAACAAAGACACAAAATAACACTAAGCAGCCACAAAACAACAACAAAGAGACACAAAACAACAACAGACACAAAATAACATTAAACAGACCCAAAGCACAAAACACAAAGAGACATAAAGCAACCACAAAGAGAAACAAAATGACCACAGAGACACTAAACAACTCCAGAGACAAATAATGACCACAAAGAGACACAAATGGCCACAAAAACATGCAAAATGACTATAAAGAGCAATAAAACAACACCGGATGCGAATAATGACCACAAAGGGACTCAAAATCACCACAAGACAAGCAAAACCAGTAAATATACACACAATGACCACATGTGGACCCAAAACAACCCCATGAAGACACAAAACCACAAGAAAAAGACCCAACTCAACATTAAAGCAACATAGAACCACAACAAAGACACAAAACCACAACAGAGACAAAAAGCAACACTAAAGAGACACAAAACCACAACAAAAAGACACAAAACAACATCAAAGAGACACAAAACCAAAGCAAATGGACACAAAACAACACTAAAGAGACAAAACCACAACAAACAGACACAAAACACCAAAGAGACAGAAAACAACATCAAAGAGACACAAAACCACAACAAAGACACAAAAAACACAACAAAATGACCTAAAACAACATTAAAGAGACACAAAACTATCTCACAAAGACACAAAACAACACTAACGAGATACAAAACCACAACAAAGAGACACAAAATGACCACCAAGACTCATTAAACCACCACTAAAACATAAAAAGCGCCTCACAGCACTTTGTCTATTTTTCAGTTTAACACACATATTAATGAATATTTCACCCTTTTCCTGGACAGGTTTCTACACTGATCTTCATCTAACGAAGCTCCACTTGCTCTTCTGTTGTTTCTACTGTTTTCTACTGATGGAAACATTCAGACAATACAAACAGATTTACTGTATTTTTGCCATTTGTATGTTTACGACAGTGATTGCAGTGATTTTTGTACTGTACATAGCTGTAGGCTGACGAATAATAAACACTTTGTACACTTTAATCATCTTCTGATCATTTTTAAACTGAAAGCAGCTGTTTGTGTGTCACTGGTTTGTAGGTTCGAGGCTAAAAACATGATAAAATCTGCCTTATTTTATTTATTAATGACGTGTGCGGACCATCTGCAGGACTTCAGGGGCAAACGTCCTGCTTTCAGTTATTTATTTTCATTTCCCCTCTGACTCCGGTTTGTTGTGTAGCTCTGGACCAGCACCAGTGTATTACATCATTTAAGCCGTCAGTCCGGGTGGAGTCAGACGGTTCCACCCTTTTGGCTGGACTATTCCTAAAAATGACCTCAGAACAGTCAGTCACTCTGATTCTACACCACAAACTGTAAAACTCATATATTATACAGTCATGAACCAAAGTCTACATCCACTTCTATAGACCTTGTGTATCATCACAGCTTTTGTCCAATGACTCCTAGAACTCTAAAATTTCTATGTTTGAATCATTGAAACACATGAATATTTGTCTAAAACAATCCTACATTTTGGTTCTTTCATAGATTTGTTAAAGGTTTTCTGGATATATGACAAAATCTGTTGGGTCAAAAGTCTACATACACCTCAGTTTGGTTCTTCTGTCTACAATCTTCTGGTTTATCTTTGACTCTTCTGGACAGAATTGGTTCAGTTCAACTAAATTTATTGTCTTTCTGATTTGTTTCTTCAAGTTCTTGATGGGCTGAAGTCAGAACTTTGAGGAGACCAGCCTAGAACCTTCATTCTAGCCTGACTGAACCATTTCTTTACCAGTCTTGAGTTTCCAAAGACTCAGAACTCTGAAATTTCTATGATGGAATCATTGAAACAAATGAATGTTTGTCTAAAACAATCCTGGATTTTGGTTCTTTCATAGATTTATTAAAGGCCTTCTGGATATATGACAAAATCTGTTGGGTCAATAATATACATACAGAAATGCTAACTTTTGTCCATTTCCATCTCAGTTTGGTTCTTCTGGCTTCTATCTACCATCTTCTGGTTTATCTTTGACTCCTCTGGACAGAATTGGTTCAGTTCCACTAAATTTGTTGTCTTTCTGACTTGTTTCTTCAGGTTCTTGATGGGTCTAAGTCAGGACTTTGGGGAGACCAGTCTGGAACCTTCATTCTAACCTGATGGAACCATTTCTTTACCACGTCTGATGTGTGTTTGGACTCATTGTCTTGTTGAAACATCCAACTGTGTCCAAGATCAACCTTCTGCTGTTGGTTTTAGGTTTTCCTGAAGAACGTGGAGGTGATCCTCCTTCTTCATTATTCCATTTACTTTGTGTAAAGCTCCAGTTCCACAGAGCATGATACTGCCACCTCCATGCTTGATGGTAGGTTTAACTAATATGAGCATACAAAAGCATTTTTCATTGGTGGAAACTGTGCTTAGTATGAATTACAACAAGCCTCCTGAATACATTTCAAACAGCAAATTAAACAAAGAAGTGCTGCTTCCAATAGTTTATCGTGTTTAATATTACAGTAACAAGATCTCTTAAATAAATCCTTGAGAAAAATCAGAGTCCTCAGAAGGTTTAAATATAATCTACTATAAGATTTCTGACAATTCAGAGTAACACTGATGATTGTCCAGCTGATGAGAATTTGGACAGAACTGAACCTGCGACCTAACTGGTTCTGGTTCCATTCCTTTTCTTCCACTAGACTGGTTCTGGTTCTTTGCTTAAACCAGGTTGGTTCTAGTTCTGGTTCTCTTCTTCCACCAGGCTGGTTCTAGTTCTGGTTCTTTTGTTCCACCAGACTGGTTCTGAATCTTGTTCTGGTTCTCTTCTTCCACCAGACTGGTTCTGATTCCAGCTTGATGCCGGCGCCATCAGAACGCCTCCTCCATCTGAAGCGTTTGTTTTAGTCTGCAGGACGACAGGAAGTGAGTCTGGCTGAAACAGGAAGCAGCTGCATCCTTGTTCCTGATTAGTTTCCTCTGGATGAAACTCTTCATTCATGAAGATCCAGGAGAGAAAATCTGGTTCTGTAGAAACATCAGATCTGGAGCAGGAAGAGATGAGACGTCATCCTGCTGAAGAACATTATTGTTATATAGAATTATATATTTTAGTCTGGAGGTCCAGTGAAGTTCACTAAACTGGCTCAGTGTTGTGAGACCGTCCTACACTGTAAACATAGAAAGAACAGAAAATAGAAGTGTGGCGTCTAAAGAAATGTGGCCCCTGTAGTTTAACTGTGGCTCCTGTATAACTGTGGCCCCTGTAGGCATCTGTAGAGGTGGGGTCTCTATAGGAGCATGGCCCCTGTTTAACGGTGGCCCCTGTAGAAACATGTATAAAATAGGGCCCCTGTAGATTTCGGGGTGCCTGTATAACTGAGGCTCTTCTAGAAGTATGTAGAAGTGTGTGTGGCCCCTGTAGAATTGGGGTCTTTATATAACTGTGCCCCTGTAGATTTGGGGGCCCCATAGAAACATGTATAACTGTGGTCCCTGTAGATTTGGGGTCTGTATGTTACTTGTGGCCCCTGTAGAAACATGTATAACTGTGGCCCCTATAGAAGTGAGGAGTCTATAGAAATGCGTCACCTTTATAACTGTGGCCCTTGTAGATTTGGGGGCCCATGTAGAAGTGGAGTCTCTCTAGAAATGTGGCCCCTGTAGATTTGGAGTCTTTATATTACTGTGGCCCCTGTTTAATTGGGGCCCCTATAGAAGTGTGACCCCTATAGGACCCAGTTTAACTGTGACCCATTTAGGCCCCTGTATAACTGTGGCCCCTATAGGCCCCTCTATTACTGTGGCTCTTGTATAACAGTGGCCCCTGTAGATTTGGGGGCCCATGTAAAAGTGAGGTTTTTATAGAGGAGTGGCCACTGCACAACTGTGGCCCCTGTAAAAGTGTGGTCTCAAAAGAAGTGTGGCCCTTGTAGATTTGGGGTCTTTCTGTTACTGTGTTACTAAACAGAATATACATGCTCCAATCTGCCTGAAACTTCACGTTTGATCAGAATCCGGCCTTCATCACATCCACCGGCTGAAATACGCCCTCAGTCGCAGCGCCACCTGGTGGACATGCTTGGATTTGCTGACCAGCAAAGAGGCGAGGACCCATTCAATGCTGCTTGCAGCTTTAATTAGGGTCCAAGAACTGAATGATCAACTATGAAAATGAAAAACTGTCAACTATGGTACAAAAAGTCCTGGAATTATCTATTGACCTGCCTAATAATTATGCACACTGTGTTCCAGGGTGTTGATCAGTTTGGGCCCCACCCTCCCTCATTACCAAAGTACACATCACCTGATGATGCTGAGATCCAATTAGTTTTCAAGTTTATGTCATTTGGGGTTTGAAAATATGCATGAAAATGAAGATGAGATCAAAATACTCATTTGCCTAATAATTGTGTAGAAGTGGGTTCTCTATAGAAGCGAGGCCCCTGTAGAAGTGTGTGTAACTGTGGCCCCTGTATATTTGGGGTCTTTTCGTTAATGTGGCCCCTGGAGAAATGGGGTCACTGTATAACTGTGGCCCCTGTATATTTGGGGTCTTTACGTTAATGTGGCCCCTGGAGAAATGGGGTCACTGTATAACTGTGGCCCCTGTATATTTGGGGTCTTTTCGTTAATGTGGCCCCTGGAGAAATGGGGTCACTGTATAACTGTGGCCCCTGTATATTTGGGGTCTTTACGTTAATGTGGCCCCTGGAGAAATGGGGTCACTGTATAACTGTGGCCCCTGTATATTTGGGGTCTTTTCGTTAATGTGGCCCCTGGAGAAATGGGGTCACTGTATAACTGTGGCCCCTGTATATTTGGGGTCTTTACGTTAATGTGGCCCCTGGAGAAATGGGGTCTCTGTGTGGCCCCTGAGGCCCCCGGCTGCCTCCTCCAGACCCTCTGCATTGACAGTGACTCAGCAGCCGGAGACCCCCGGAGCTTCCACCGGCCCCCTCCTCCTCCTGCCGCCGCCGGGACCCGCCCTCCGTCCGGCCTGTGTGACCAGCAGCCCCCGCCCCGCCGCCTCCAGTCCGCTCGGCGCTGCGCAGCTTCTGGCCACGTCTCAACCGGAGCAGCGTCACCGAGCACCGCGGCGCACCGGCTCCGCGTCCCGGGAGCACGAAGCAGCACCGAGCCGAAGGTAAGAGATCCGGCAGAGAAAAAAACCGTGAAAACCACCGGGAAGAGCCGAGGTAAAGCCCCGGCGCTCGGTCGGTGCTCCTCGGCGGGGACCGTTTGTTCTGGAACTACTTTCTGAGGACAAACTCTGCGACGCACTTTGCATCTAAAGAGTCCAGAAAAGAACCGGAGAACCGGACGGAGCCTGGAACCGGACCGGTACCGTGCTGTGGATCCTGCTGGAGCGTCCGTTAAACCTCCGTTAACTGGTTAGAACCACCAGAGTTTCTCCGTTTACCGATCTTCATCTGCAGTTTTATTCTCTTTACTCACCACAGAAAAGTAACGGAATACTTTTACTCGAGTACATCCTCAGGTACTTGTACTTTACTTGAGTATTTCCATTTTTTAAAAATAATTCAACATTTAATTAAATGGATAAAAAAAATCTAATTTATTAATTTAGATAAACTTTTAATTTGAAAATTGGTTGTATTTGCATTTATTTTAGGGTCTTGAGCAGTGATGGAAAGTAACTAAGTACTTTTACTATAGTACAATCCTGCGGTCCTTGTATTTCCATTTTTTAATACTTTATTATTGACTTTTATTATTTCCAACAGCAAACACTCAGAGAATAATTCAATATTTAATTTAATGGATTAAAAAATTCAAATTTATTAATTTAGATAAACGTTTAATTTGAAAACTGGCTTGTATTTATATAATAATGTTTAATTTAATGGATTAAAACATTAAAATTATTCATTTAGATGTTGTTTAAAGTTGCAAATGTTTGTATTTACATAATAGTGCTGTATACATTTATTATAGTTTGTAGATTAAACTCAAATAACTGCATTAATTGACATAAAACCTTAGTTTAGTATATATAATTTAATAAAATTAACTTGATAACTTCATTTTTCTTCATCTTGAGTTCAGGAATTAAAGTTTCTTCCTCTATTTTTACATATTCACGCAGTTAAAATTAAAAAATGCATGCGATTGTAGAAAAAAATTTCCAAAACTCATCATGGTTTCTTGGTCGAATTTAATTCAATTAAAAGTTCTTTTAACTCCAAAAAATTATAAGAATAATATTTTTTTTTATTAATAAAATGCTTCTTTATTCTTATTAATTCTAATATTAAAATTTTAAAAAATTGTTATTTTTTACGAAAAAATTCTGCGTTATTGTTATTATTATTAATGTAATGTAAAAAAATACATGATTATTGAAGTTTTTGAAAAAAATGCTGATTTATTCTTACTAATTCTAATCTAATATAAAATAACTTTTTGATATTTTTAATAAAAAAATCTGCATTTTTCTTATTAATTCTAGTATATTATAAAAATTAAAAAAATATATAATTTTTTATGAAAAAATTCTGCATTATTGTTATTAGTATTAGTTATTTAAAAAATTAAAAGATTATTTAATTTTTTCTTACAAAATCTGCTTTATTCTTATTAATTTTAAAATATAAAAAAATGCAAGATTATGAATTTTTTTGGAAAAAATGCTGCTTTCTTTTTATTAATAAAATATAAAACTAAGATTGTTAATATTTTAATGTGCAGTCTGAAGTTATTTGAGGTCATTTTAGTTCCATATTGTGGATCTTTGGCTGTAGTTTTAAAGTAACTGAATACATTTACTCAAGTACTGCACTTAACTGCATTTTTGAGGTACTTGTACTGCGTTTAAGTAATTTAATTTTCTGCTACTTTCTCCTTACAGCTTTAGTTGCTTTACAAATTCAGATTATTTCTTTTTTATTTCAAAATTTCTCTCATTATCTCCTCGTTAAATGTGTAGATTTGCTAGGTTTTTTTTTAGGTTCTTTTAAAATAAAGTTCAAAATTTCATGTTCATTTGTGCTTTTAGGAATGAAGATGGCATTTTTTCTCGATTTAAACTCTAAAAAACATCTATTGGTTTAAAAAATACACGTTATTAGAGCTGGTTTAGTAGCGTTCAGCTCTTCTGCGGTGGTTTGTCGTCTCTGCGGTCGTTTTGTGGCGGTGAAAAGTACATTTACTCGAGTACTGCATTTAAATCTAGATCATTTCCATGCTGTGCTGCTTTCTACTTCCATTCCTTCACATCTCAGAGGGAAACACTGACCTTCCTGCTCTGCAACATTTTTCTAGTTTTAATTATAGTCGACAGACACAATAGATAATAAAGCCAGATTATATTATAAGTAGGGCTGGGACTTTAACGACTTAATTATGATTAATTAATTACAGAACAAAACAGGGCGTTAAAAATAACACATTTAATCGCACCGTTCTCATCGGTGACTCTGATGCACACTGATGTCAAGAAAGGCTGCTTAATGCTTAAAAAGTGCAGAATTAAATGCTAATTTTACACAAAAACATCTTCATTTCAAGGAATGTCAGTTTAAAGTTTCCAAGATTTCCAACTTAAACACCCAAAAACTGACATTTTTGCTTCAATATAATCAAAAATGTGACCTACAGAGTGAAATACAGCCTGATTTCTGACTTTGTAGCAGCAACTGACTAAAAATCTTGTTATTTACAGTAGAACCAGATGTTTTCTACAGTAAATGTTTCAAAAATCTAATTTTTATAGTACATATGGCCTGATGGAAGTAGTGCAAAGGGTTGAAGCTGCAGAATTTAAGCTATTTTTGCACATTTTTGCTTCAACATTATCAAAAATACAACTTACAGAATAAAATACAGCCTGATTTCTGACTTTGCAGCTGCAACTTTACTAAATTTTAACTAAAATTGTTGTTATTTACAGTAGCATCAGATGTTTTCTACAGTAAATAATTGGAAGACAGCAAAATGATTAAAACTGCATAAATAAACTAATTTTGCAAAAAAAATATTAATTTCAAGGAGTGTTAATTCAAAGTTTCCAAGATTTCCAATTTAAGCACCCAAAAACTGACATTTTTGCTTCAATGTAATCAAAAATGTGACCTACAGAGTAAAAGACCACCTGATTTCTGACTTTACAGCTGCAGCTCTACTAAATTCTAACTAAAAATGTTGTTATTTTCAGTAGCACCAGATGTTTTCTTCAGTAAATGTTTAGAAAATGCATTTTTATAGCAGGTTCAACCTAACAGAGAGGCATCTAAATGGTCAAAACTGCAGAATTAAATGCTAATTTTTGCACCAAATCAGTAAAGAAGGATAAAATGTTGAATGTAAAACGTGCAGCTTTAGAGCCGTCTTTGTTGTGCAGGTCTCTGGAGGTTTGACACTCGGTGACTCGGCTCATAATAAACTCTGGAAGCAGCACGAGGTCATGGAGGCGACTCACACACATTGTGTTCTGAACGTTTCAGCCTATAGGATCCTATAGGATCCTCCTGCCTCTGCAGAACCAAGAAACAGAGACGACAACGTGGCGGAACAAAGAAAAACTCTGCTGCAGCTGTTCTCAACGAAGAGATGAGCGTCTAAACAGACATGCAGCAAATAAATTACTAAAAAACAGCAAGTTGAAGGGATGACTTTAAATTTATCTAAATTAACTTAAAAAGTCAAATTAAAGTCACTGATTTAAGTTAAATCTATTTAAATCCTTTGATTTCTTTCAAATGAGACTCTTTAGTATTTACATTTTCTGCTCCTTCATTATTCATTTTTAGGTTTAGTTCCTCTTTGCTGTCATTTTCTGGGTCTTTGGAAAGTAACTAAATACATTTATAATCTGAAGTACTTGTACCTTGCTTGAATATTTCCATTTCCTGCCACTTTCTTCTTCTACTGCATTTATCTGACAGCTCTAGTTAGTTTACTGGTTAATTTCACACAAAACACGTGAACAACTTAGAAAAAATGTTTAGTTTTACAATAAACTACCGAAGTACACCTGAAACTGTGTACTTTACTGGAGTATTTACATTTTATCCTATTTTATTGTTCATTTTTTATCCTTCTCAGCAGTAAAAAAAAAAAAAAAAAGTACTTAGCAGTATAAATAAAGAAATTTAAGTTCTAGTGTCTCTGTAGTCATTTTGAGGGTCTTTGGCAGTGGTGCAAAGTAACTAAGTACATTTACTCAAGTATTGTACTTACAGTTGATTGTTATTGAGGAAAATGTCCAAACTTCTCTAAGTATTATAAATAAGTATAATCTGTTTTACAGTTTACTGTTAGATTCTGATCCATCCTGTCCCCATGTCAGAGATAGTTTATGACAAAAGTATGACAAAAAACAACAAAAACAAGACAAAATAATACAAAAAGGAGACACAAAATGACAAAAGCGAGAAACAAAATGACAAAAAATGAGACAGACACCGAACAAAACAAAAAAGAGACAAAATATTTGACAAAAAAGTTAGAAAGCGATAAAAAAATGGACAAATGAAACAAGCAAGACAAAAAATACAGAAAATGACAAAAATGGTTCCCAAAACAATAAATAAAGCAAAAAACAAAATGACAAAAGTAAGACAAAAAACACAAGCGAGACAAAAAGGAAACACTAAACAACAAAAACGTGAAACAAAATGACAAAAACATGAGACAAACCACACAAAACAAAACAAAAAAGACAAAAAAATTGACAAAAAGTTACAAAGCGACAAAAAAATGAAAAACGACAAAAATTAGTCAAAAAATGAGAAAAGCGAGAAACAAAACAACTAAAAAAATAGACTAACAACACAAGTGAGACAAAAAGGAAACAAAATGACAAAAACAAGAAACAAAACAACAAAAATAGACAAAATATTACAAAAATGAGACACAAAACGACCAAAGCGAGAAACAAAATGACAAGAAACCAAACAAAACAAAAAAGAGTCAAAACATTAGACAAAATAGTTACAAAGGGACCAAAAAAATGGACAAGGAAACACAAAACAACAAAAACATGAGACAAACAACAAAAGTCAGACAAAAAAAACAAAACAAGATAAAATATTACAAAAATGAGACACAAAATGACAAAAGAACAATGAACAATCTAGTATTTTACTTTATGATCAAAACAACTTGTCATGGTCTAGAAATGATTTTAAATTTAAAGTTTTACTAATTTACAATCTGCAGTTAACGTCTTCTCTGTTATTTTTACACTTTGAGGGCCGGATTGGACTCTCTGGAGGACCGCTTTTGGCACGCAGGCCGCATGTTGGACACCCCTGGTTTATTAAACTCGATATTTATTAAACTCGGAGAAGATAATCCTAAACAACTGGAAGCAACAGAGTAAACTTTAGCTCCTTTTATGGGTGAAAGTAATGCCTTAAAATCTCTAATTCTCATCATTCATCAGTCATTTTTGTGATTAACTATAATTATTGAAGCATCCAGTGTGCATCACTTCAACGTTGCTGCTTATAAAGTTCTTGTTTTGTCCAGAAAATTGAGGAAACTGTCCAAAAATGTCTTGTTTTGTCCAAATATATTCAGTTTACCATCACAGAGGAGGAAAGAAACCAGAAAATATCCACAGTGAAGAAGCTGGAATCAGACAATTACAGCGCTGACTGTCATCAGATAATCTAATTAAAGTGCCCTAAAGTCGGTTTTTATAGCTCAAGTTACTCGCTTCATCATTCATACTTTTAAAAAGCTCTTGAATCTGCTCATTTACATGAAACTAAAGACTCTGAAGAACAGTTCAGTGTCTCTTTAGTGGCTCTCATTCAGTCACTTTCTATGACTGTGAAGTGTTTAGTGTTTTAATTAGAGGCTATATGTGGACAGAGCGAGGAGGACTGTCCCGCTGAGAGGTTTATTTATCCTGCGAGCAGCTGCACGACATCCTGAAACAAACCCCTGAGAGGCTGCAGGACAGTTTGTGAACACATCAGCACAACGACTAACGCCAACTAAATGCTGATCAGGTGTAAAAGCCTGCAGCCGGTGCAGCTTCTTACGCAACAGGGATCTTATGGACATGATTTCTTGACGGTTATTTTTGGAACAAACCTTTGAACCTAATAGAAACTCCTGGTTCTAACCTGTTTAATTTACTCTGAGACAGCGTCAAACTAAGTGACAACATGTCAAAGAAGCCGTCGGTTTGGCTGCATTTAGCTCAAAAAGACGAATGTACAGCGGTGGAAAAAAGTGTGAAATATTGCATTAAGAATCACTCTTAGGTCTTCAGGTGTAATTTCTTTTTGTACAATCACAGCGAAAATACTAAACAAATCCTAAAGAAGCCATTAAAATCTTAAAACTGATTGGTTCCATAAAAATACATATTAAATTTTGAGTATTGGGACGTTTTGGTTCCAGTGATCCACTAATGAAGGTCGTGCTTTTCCTTAACCCTCATGTTGTCCTGCAGGTCAGAACTGACCCGTTTTAAAGTTTGAAAAAGTGGAGAAAAAAAATTTTTACAGTGAAACTTCTGATGTCCACATTTTCAACATTTTTGTGAAATCTTTGAACATTTTTTGGTGGAAAAAAAGAAATGTTAAAAAATTTTTCTTAAAAAATCAACCAAAATTAAAAAAAAATCAACCAAAATCCAGCGAATTTCGCTAGATTTTAGTAGATTTTTTTGTGAATGTTCTGAAGAAACATTTTTAACATTTTTTTTTTCACCAAAAAATTTTCAAAGATTTCCCAAAAAATCCCCCAAACTGGGCAAGAAAATTCTTGTCAATATTTTCAAAAAATGAGTAAAAATCTTCCAAAAAAAAAAATCCTAAAAATATCTATAGTGATTCCATATATATCAGTAAAACTTCTAATATTTTCTTTAAGAACATTCACAAAAAAATTCAACTAAAATCCAGCGAAATTTCCTGGATTTTGATTGATTTTTTTTGTGAAGAAACATTTTTAACATTTCTTTTTTTCCACCAAATAATCTTCAAATATTTCCCAAAATGTTGAAAATGTGGACATCAGAAGTTTCACTGTGAAAATATATATTTTTTCCCCACATTTTTAAACTTTGAAACGGGACAGTTTGACCCGCAGGACGACACGATGGTTAAAGCCCCTTGAACACATCCAGGACCAGTAGAACTTGGCTGCAGGAGCTCAGTATCCAGGTCTTACAGCGGCCAGATCAGTCCCTGGACATGAGCCCTGTCTAATGCAGACACACCTTTTGAAACCCAAAAAAAGATTTTTCCACAAATATTTCATGATAATATTTGAGATTGTGTAAAATTTTAAGTTTTTCCACCACTGTAAACTTTACAAAACAGCAGTTTATGTTTCACAGAACTAACCGCTCTGCTTCCAGTCGGTTATTACCGCGTCAGGATAAAACAAGAGCATCAAATGATTTAATAATGCTACAAATACTAGCTTTTTGTGTAGATTTAGTATTAATTTACGCTAACAAGGATAGCAGTGCACAATTAGCTAAGATAACCTGCAGGTTTTTTTTTTTTTTTAATTTCCATCCAGCATAAGTTCCTTTGGTTGAATTAAATCCTACAAAGATGCACCAGCAGAATCACGTTTCATCGGCTGCTAGTGTTTCTGCCCTGAAAGCAGATCTAATCCAACATGGATGTGGTTCCGTCTGCACATGTGATGCATTAGATCCATATGTCCATTAGGTCACTGGGTTCAGGCGTAAATTCTGGGCTGCATGTGAGAAATGATCGGCACATTTCTACCTTAGTGGTACTCAAAGCAAAGTTTCTGACAATATGTCTGAAAAAATCACAAGAAACTTCAGATTTAGCCTGCTCTACCACCTGATCCACAGTCAGTTAAAGACTAGTAGGTCAGTCTGGTCCTCGGACGCCTCAGACTGCATCCACACTGATATATTTTGATTGTAAAACAGAAATAGTCTCCCTCCAGACACGTATTTTTAGCTCATTTTCAGATCTCATGACCAGTCGTGTGCACTGGGCACGGAGTTGTAAACAAAAAGCAAGTTGTTGGTTATTTAGTTGGAGAAAATACGACAGAGGAAGATCAGCAATGTCGAAGGTACCAGCTACTAGCAAAGAAAGCAAGGTCAACTGTAGTTTATTGTCCGTGTTATTATTAATTAACCACTGGTAGTCAATGCTGGCTGAATCTAGAAAGGAACAAAGTGACTATAGATGACAGTGATTATTGGTAGCAATGTATTAACCGATAAGACAAAAAAAGAAGGTCGTGCATGTCAGAAAATGTGTTGTGGATTAGCTGTAGTACCTGTTGCTTAGTACTGTGGAGACCAGAGGAGGTGGTCGCTCAGACTATGGACACTTTCATGTTGGTTAGCAGAGAGCATTGTGGGAGTTTAGCTAGCAGCGGGCACCATGACAAAGACTTCTGTGGAGGTTAAAACCAAAACATGCAGGAAAAACCAAAACCTCGTAAAGCCAAAAGGAACTGCAAATTATGTAGGTTATAGGTCTTTGTTGGCAAGCACAGAGCATTGTTGGGGCTTAGCTAGCAATGGGCACCATGACAAAGACTTCTGTGGTGGTTAATAACCTCTAGATGGAGTTTTTGTTTTCAAGGCAAACCAGGATCAAATAGATGAGCTTTTGTTATGCTGATTGGTCAATGCAATTAAGGCAAGTTCACCTCAAAAGTCTGAAAAAGTCCATCAGGGTGTGAGATTGATTAGTAATTTACAATAATTGTTTGAAAGTTGCATCCTTAATAGTAACAGTTTTCCAGAACTCTACAATTATCTTCCTCAAGACTAAAACTCAAAACAGATCTTTTCTTAATTCTGCAGGTTATTAAGCGAATGATTTGAAATTTGCACCCCAAATGTCATGATTTTCTTTTAGAAAATCTTTGCCACAGTACACTGGATTGATTATAACAACCCAAAAGTATGTAAGTTGTGTATTATCCAGGAAAACGGTGTTGGTTTTGAACTCGGTATCAGCAGACACTAACTATTAAATGACTCAGATCAGGACATCTCTAATCTGCTGGTTTATTTAGGACCAGCAGGGAAACAGGTGAGGAATCCATCTTTGTTTGCCAATATGTTCATTAGAAATAAGACAAACTTTGTTGCTGTTGTGTGACGTCGCTGACTGGAAGGTTGTGTCCTCAACGATGATATAACGATATAAGAAAGGTGGATCACGGGACAGTGTTTGATTTGCTGTAAAACTGGTTTTGAGCTGAGAGGATGATAACATTCAAAGTAGTTTACTAGTGGATTAGCTGTAGTACCTGATTGGTGGTCTAAACGTTTAATACTGAAGAGGTGGTCAGTCTGGCTGCAGTTTCATGTTGGGTAGCAGAGGGTATTGTGGGAGTTTAGCAAGCAGCACCATGACAAAGACTTCAGTGGTGGTTAATGACCTCTGGATAGAATGTTTGCTTTCAAGGCAAACCAGAGTTGACTAGATCAGTTCTTCTCATGCTTGTCAGCCAAGGCATGTTAACCTCAAAAGTCACAAAACCTCCATCAGGATGTGGAGCATTGTCTGTTTGTATTCCTAAGAGTGATAGGTTTACTGAACTTTCTGTTTCTCTTTCTCCAGATTAAAATTCAACTAAGATATTTTCCAACTAAGCAGAGTTAGCAACTCCAGAAATCTCAGTGTTACTCCCAGTGTTAGTCTCCAAAAGTGCCCCGTTAGTGTGGATGTATAGCAGATAATAGAATAAGTGTGCAGAAGTAGCTTCAATGCTCAATCTACTTCATGTGGATGAACAGCTCGGTAGCATTTCCATGTTTGTTATGCAGAATTTGCCAGTAACACCAGCAAACAACTTCATGTTAAGGCTTCCACGTCTTTAGGCATGATGCATTCAGTGTTGAGGTGTTTACTCAAGCACTCTATATGTGTCTTTGTTTCAGCTTTGGTGTGTCACAAGGACATGTTAATCATGAAGTGTAGCAAATCCAGGAGTCTTAATGTTCCCGAAAGAATCCCTATCTGACACCATCATAAACAGAGAATTCCTTTATTGTGGTTTATTGTCACGGTGCAATCCTGTTGGTGCATTGATCCAAAAGCTAGACTGAGAAATGTGCAAAAATAAATGTAGGGTAGAAATAATCAGTATGAAAACAATAGTATAGCTTATTGTTGTAAAGAGACTTTATTTGGTGTTTTTCGATCCCTGTAAAACCAGCAGATTTGAACATGGTGAACATTTACAGAAATATCTTAGTGCAAAAAAGATGAGCAGCTTTGTCTATAACAAAACATACATTATTTTCAAATGTTAAACGGATGGATCATCATGTTTGAGCTGCTCATGTTGTGTTTTCAGTAGTTTAGAAGCATTAATGGACTCCTAATGGAGCGTCAACCATCACCAGCAAACTACTCAGCTCTGATTATTGTGGTTTTTCAGGCAAAAAGACAGAGGGACTGTTTTCATTTCATTGTTACTTGTGATAAGAGTTAATTCATAAAGATGCAATTACTGTAGATTCTTACATGCACTGCATTGTTGTCATAGGAGTAAATATGACTCTGGGTTAATAGACAGCTGAAATATTTGTAAGGCACCTCCAGTGTATATCTTTTACATCTGATTTATTGTCTGGAAAGACCCTGTACTGCTGTGGATTATCTGCAGCTTCATTTCTGAGAATTAGATTGGACTCACATTTGCAGTTTTCTTTTGTTTTGCAGAACAGGAAATTAAAAAGGGAAACTACTAAGGCAACGATCCAACAATAACCCCACAACATCTATACTGAAAAGAAAAAGTTGGCCTTTTTCGAAGGTTTCTTCAGTTCATCCATTTGTTCGGTTATATTGTGTTTAAAAACAATACAAACACCTGTTGAACACAAAAAACTAAAACAGGTTTAAAGTGTCTTTCCCTGCAGAGAGGGAGTGAGTGGGAGTTTAGCTAGCAATGGGCACAAGGACAAAGACTTCCATGGTAGTTAATGACCTCTGGGTCTAACTGTTCAAGGCAGAAGCAATTAAGCCATATTTACCTTGAAAGTCACCAAATCTCCATGATAATATGGAACATTGTCTGATTAACTTTTACCTGATATTGCAGCCAACTATCGGTTAAGATAATTGTTTCATATTTGCATCCCTTATAGTCACAATTTGGACCCAATCAGAAAGTAAACATATGTCTACATTGTGGTTTTTAAAAGTCTCAGTTTTCGTTCATACAGACTGACACTGAAGTTTTTAAGCTAAAAGAGTCAGCTGGTCTAATGATGTCTAATGTTGGATCTTTTCCAAATATAAAGTCCTGGAAAGTTCTGTGAACCAAGAAAAGGCCTCAAAAGCTAATGGAACAATGCATGTGCAGAATCAATTAGCAGGTGAATTTAAATTTGTCTTGATACAAACTAGCAAGCTAGCAAACAATGGGCACCATGACAAAGACTTATGTGCAGGTTAATGCCCTCCAAAAATTAAATTGTCTGACGCTAAAATTGTTAAGTCATGCCTTGTACTTATTCCTGAGAGGAAAGGAAATTAATAGGCCAAATAATCAGAAAGTTAAAGAGCAACACCTGACATTTGTTGGTTGCATGTTTAGAGATGATGATGATTTAAAACATCGTAAAAACTAACCAAAGAAACGGACAGTGTCATGGACAAACCCCGTTCTGGACGACCAAATGTATCAGCCGAAACTGAAGAGTTGGTCACATGGCTAAAATTCATGTTAGCCCCAAAAAATCAACTCCCCAACCCTAACCCTATCTTTCATTTGTCCATCCTTCACGTCCACTAAGAAGTACCAGTTCAACTCTTTCTTCTTTCGACAAAGCCATATTTAGAGGCAAAAAAAATGATAGTTAATGAGATTTCCTGTGTGTCCAGACTTTAGGGACACCCTGTAGATGTGATTTAAAGCTAGAATGAAGAAGTCTGTGCCCTGAATTAATCGGTTTATGCTGTGAAGACGTTTAGTAAGGTCTCCACGGAGTTCATTCTCCCAGGATGCCTTCAGGTGCAGCAGACTGGCTGGCGAATACATTTACAAACATGGACACCAGCTTTTTGGTGTCAGGTTTGCATGTGAGCAGTCGACCTCTGAATGTCGTGAAACATTAACTCTGGATTGTATTTAAATTTATTTCCTCCTTCTGGTGACAATTCAGTGTGTTCTCAATTTCAAGGAAATAGGAAGTCATCTGAAACTGGCTATTTAGTGGTTCCAGTCCTGAGAATAAGAGCCGCACCTTCTCAGAGAATTTACAGTATTTAGCAACACAGGAGGAAGCTCGAGTCTTTGAAAACTCCTTGGCACTAAAGAGATTGAGTTTTTTTTTTTTTTGCCATTGTGCAAAATACGACAAAACTTGTGCCGTAACTCCCCGCAATCAGCAGCAGTACAATACAAAATACATCAAAATGTGTGTTAATTCATGTTATCCACGAGAATGAAACAAACAATCTGTGCTTCAAATTGTGGCTACGTTGACATAAACCAGCAATACCAGCCCAGGTTAAATGGCAGCTGTGCTCAATCTGTGGTAATTGATCAGTTTTGGGTTAATAATTCTGCAGGTTATTAAGACATTGAGCATTGTGGGAGATTAGCTAGCAGCGGGCACCATGACAAAGACCTCTGTGGTAGTTAGTGAACTCAGGACAGAGTTTTTGGTTTTCAGGCAAACCAGGGTCAACTAGATGAACTTTTCTCGTGCTTTTCAGCCAATGTAACAAAGCCATTAGCTGATGAGGCCAAAAAAGAAGAAGGTCATGCATGTTAAAAAATGTGGATGCGCTGTAGTACCTGGTTGGTCGTCTTAACGTTTGATACTGAAGAGGTGGTCACTTTGTTTTGGATTGATAATTCTGCAGGTTATTAAGACAATGATTAAGAATTTGCATCCCAAATGTCCTGATCTTCCTTTAGAACACCTTTGTCTCAGTCCGCTCATAGTACATCGTACTGAATTAATCCAAAACTACATGAGGTGTTTATTATCTGGGAAAACTGTGTTGGTTTTGGACTCGGTATCAGCAGACACTAAATATTAAATGACTCAGATCAGGACATCTCTAATCTGATGGTTTATTTAGGACCAGCGGAGATACAGGTGAGGAATCCATCTTTGTTTGCCAACATGTTTATTAGAAATCAGACGAGTTTCGATGCTGTCGTTTGACGTCGCTGACTGGAAGGTTGTGTCCTCAATGTTGTATAACAAAGGTGGATCTTGGGACAGTGTTTGATTTGCTGTAACACTGGTTGGGGATTAGAGGACGACAACCTTTCCGAGTGGTTTACTGTCACAGCGGTGGAGGGTTTTGGGTAAATAACTGGATGGAAACTGGATAGTGTGAGATGTGAACAATAGCAGCTGTAGACGGAGGAGGAAGGGGGAGGAAAGAAGGAGGAAGACGGATCCGTCACAAAGTCGGCTGTTTGCTTTTGTATCCCGAGGGTCTGGAGGTGAGCGGCTCGTGTCGGGGCTTGTTCAACAAGAGCAGCACATGGCTGGCATGGTTCAGCAGTGATACGATCTCCCACGACACTCCGTCTCTTTTATTTCCACAGCTCAGCGCTTACAACCTGCTTCTCTGACAGATGTTTTGCCAGAAAAATGTTCATCTTTCTCACTGAATCCTGAGAAACATCAAGGCATGAAGAGGATTAGATCATTCTGGACAGTGGATTTTCATGTTTCCTGCCTTTCAGATGGAGCACATGTGGATGGCAGCTTTTTAGATTCACTTCTGTATTTTATGTTCCTTTTCACCTGCATATTTATTCTATCAGCTGATAATTAAATGATGTTTAAAACCACCTAAGTGTTGTACAAGTTGTCACACAGGCAGCAACAAAAATATATGCAAGAAGTTGAATCAATTACAGCTGAAATTATTAATATCATAAAGTAATAAACCCTTACGGTTTGCACTTTGCACCAAGAATGGTAAAGTAAATTTCATGGCATTCATTTGACAACAAAGTCAGTTTCAAGCTGAAACAGAAAAGAGATTTGTTTCTGATTCGCCAAAATGTTTCTGCATCATCGTTTTATTTCCATTTTTTTAAATGAGTGAAACAGCTTTTAAAGTTGTGTAAATTCAACATTACCCAATCATTTTAAGTTCTACAATGTTCTTTTTATAGGTATTTTAATGTTGTTTAATGACCAGAACTAAAACTTATATTCTAAGTAATGCACAGTGATGTGATCGATTAAAAAATATCAGTTTTAGTTGCACAATCTTCTTTCTGATTGTGGATTTAACCCCTAAAAATGCATCAGAATTACACATTTAGAGTTTTTTTTCTATTAAAATAAACCAATTTTGTAGACGTTGATTGGATTTGTTTTGTAGGTTTGAAACTTCGGAAGTTTGAATCTGTGTTTTTGAGACAAGGTGGAAACACTCTGCCATGGTGTTGATTGATTATTTCACTCATCTAGTGTCTTATAGCGCATAAAAACACTATATGAGCATGTTACCAATGTAAAAACTTAATTTGGATTGAAAATTCCTAAACTTCTGATGTTTTAAAGGCATGTTTTGTTTAAAAAAAAAATCACCAAAATGACACCATTCATATAACGAGAAACTGTAAAAACAAGAAGAATCGTGGGATTTTAAACGCCTCATACATGACCGGCAGTTCTGCCGGGAAAATTAACCAACTCCAATTAACCAAATTTGCCAAAACTACACTGTTTATGCCAGATCCTGTAAAGACACGTGATTTTCAACTTTCGGTTGGTGCTGCTACTAACAGAACATGAGGTTCTGTCGGGAAAAAATTACCCAAATTTAAGATTAAAATCACAACATCTCAGTAAAATCACTTTGTGCTACATATTTGCAAAAATAAAACATTTACAGAGATCACATTCTGTACAAAAATGAAAATTCTTTGGTATAAAATAAATGCAGCATGGCTCAGAAACAGTGAACAGAGGAGCAAATTGTTGGACGATACATTCAGCATGGAGAAACATTTCTTCATTGTTCTGCTTCCAGAGAGCTGCAGGAATTTATATTGCAGTGAAAAATGTGACAGGAGCCAACAACTACCTGGTGTTTAGAGGGTTAAATGTCTTTCATGAGCAAAAAGTTCCCTTAAATAACCTGAAAATGTTAAATCTGACGTGTGTTTAGCAGGAAACCAGCAGCATCTGGTGTCTCCTTCCAGATTAGATCAGAGAGGAGTGAATTAACGCTGATGTCACGTCTGAATGTTTGTTTCACAACCAAAGTCACACCTGCTGCTGTTTCAACATTTACTGACGTCCAGCGACAGAAATGCAAGAAAACTCAGATTAGAACAGGGAGAGTCGACATGCTGGAAGCTTCGTCACGACTGGTTTTCCTTCCTTCTATTATCTCAGCAGCTCTTCCTGCAGATCAGTGGCAATAATGATTAAAGTGAAGTTTTACTGTTTAAAAAAGACATTTTTTTTACCTGTTCTCTCTAACATTTTCCCTGTTTTGGTCGATTATAGACAATAATAAAATCACAGATAATAATAATATGATCATGATCATAAAATTACAGAAATTCACTGTATTTAAATCAGCAAAAAATACAACTACACATATTTCCGGGCAACTCCGGAAAAGGAGAGTCCAACCCCTCTCCAGGATTCTGGTTCTGGAACCTTTGCTGTGCGTGGAGGTGAGCCCAACTATATGTAGCCGGTATCGCTTCACCTCCCTCACCAGCTCAGGTTCCTTCCCCGCCAGTGAGGTGATGTTCCACGTCCCCAGAGCTAGTCTACACCACCAGGGGGCGGTGCTCCTAGATGCCTGCTCCTGCCTACTGCCTGGTATGTATAGCACCTGACCCTGATTTCCTGCCCGGTGAGTGGTGGTGGGCCTACCAGGCGGTGACCCTTGTTACTTTTCGGGCTGTGCTCGACCGAGCCCCACGGGGCCCCAAGGCTCAGCCACCAGGTGCTCTCTGATGAGCCCCCCCCCCCCCCCCCCCCCCCCCCAAACCTGGCTCCAGAGAGAGGCCCCGGTTTCGCTGATCCGGGCAAGGTGGCGGATTCCCTTTTATGTGTTTTCATCCAGATTTTCTGAATCGCTCTTTGTCTGGTCTCTCCCTCAGGACCAATTTGTCTTGGTCCTGGGGGAGGAACAACACAGCTCCCAGGATCACAGGGACACTCAAACCCCTCCACTGCGATAAGGTGGCGATTCACCAGGGGCCGCTTTGTTGGAGTTCTCCCCAGAGAACGAGAGGGTCGCCTCTCAGCGACTTCGTGTTGCGGAGGGGAAAACTCTGGCTGTTGTCTGTTCTTATGCGCTGAACAGTAGTTCAGATTATTTGGCCTTCTTGGAGTCTCTGGGTGGTTCCTGGAATCGATACCACCTGGGGACTCCATAGGTCTCCTGGGGGACTTCAACAATCACGTGGGCAGCAATGGAGAAACCTGGAGGGGGATGATTGGGAGGAACGGTCTGCCTGATCTGAACCAGAGTGGTGCTTTGTTATTGGACTTCTGTGCTAGTCATAGACTGGCTATAACAAACATGTTGGAGCATAAAGTTGCTTATAAGTGTACCTGGTACCAGAGCATCTTAAGTCAAAGGTCGATGATCGACTTCATAATCGTACACTCCGGTGAAGAGAGGAGCAGAGCTGTCAACTGATCACCACCTAGTGGTGAATTGGAGCCGATGGCAGGGGAAGACTGCCGGACAGACCTGGTAAACCCAAATGTGTAGTGAGGGTGAACTGGGAATGTCTGGCAGAGGACCCTGTTTGTGGGGTTTTCAGTTCCCACTTCCGGAAGAGTTTCTCCTGCATCCCGGGGGAGGTTGGGGACATGGAGTCTGAGTGGACCGTGTTCAAAGCCTCCATTGCTGAATCAGCTGTTAGGAGCTGTGGCCAGAAGGTCATCGGTGCCTGTTGCAGCGGCAGCCCAAAAACCCGCTGGTGGACACCAGTGGTGAGGGAAGCCGTCAGGCTGAAGAAGGAGGCTTTTTGGGCCTGGCTGGCTCAGGGGTCACCTGAAGCAACTAACAGGCACCAGTCGGCCAAAAGGGCTGCAGTTGTGGAAGCTAAAACTTGGGTGTGGGCGGAGTTTGGGGAGGCTATGGAGAAGGACTTTCGGTTGGCCTCGAGGAAGTTCTGACAAACCGTTCAATGCTTCAGGAAGGGGAGGCAGGGCTTTGTTCAGGCTGTGTACAGTCAGGGTGGAGAACTGCTGGCCCGTATCAGGACATTGTTGGGTGGTGGAATGAGCACTTCGAGGAACTCCTTAATCCGGTAAAGATGTCCTCCGTGGAGGCGATAGAGCCTGAAGACTTGGGGGAATCTTTGTCCATGTCCGTGGCAGAGGTCGCCGAGGTAGTTAAGAAGCTCCTCGGTGGCGCCAGGTGTGGATGAGATTCGCCCTGAGATGCTGAAGGCTCTGGACATTGTTGGACTGTCTTGGTTGACACATCTCTACAATGTCGCATGGGCATCAGGTACGGTGCCTGTGGAGTGGCAGACCGGGGTGGTGGTTCCCGTTTTCAAAAAGGGGGACCGGAGAGTGTGTTCCAGCTACCGGGGTATCACACTTCTCAGCCTCCCTGGCTGGGAAAGTTTACTCTAGGCCTCTAGGGAGGCTCCGACCGATTGTTGAACTTCGGATTCAGGAGGAGCAATGCGGATTCCGTCCCGGTTGTGGAACAGTGGATCAGCTCTTTACTTTCGCGGAGCTGCTGAGGGGGTCATGAGAGTTCGACCTGCCAGTCTACATGTGTTTTGTGGATCTGGAGAAGGCCTACGACCGTGTCCCCCGAGGGGCTCTGAGGGAGTATGGGGTACCGGGCTCGTTGATATGAGCCATTTGGTTCCTGTTCAACCAAAAGTGAGAGTTGTGTCCGCAGAGTCGGCACAAAGTCAGACTCGTTTCCAGTGGGTGTTGGACTCCGCCAAGTCTGCCCCTTGTCTCCGATCTTTTTCCGAACACGACCGCCTGGGAGGAGACCCCAGGGCAGACCCAGAACCTGCTGGAGGGATTATTTATCTTGTCTGGCCTGGGAACGCCTTGGTATCCACAGGAAGAGCTGGAAAGCGTCGCTGGGGGGAGGGACGTCTGGAATGACCTGCTTCGTCTGCTGCCTCCGCGACCCGACCCCACATAAGTGGAAGAAAATGGATGGATGGATGGATGGATGAATCAGCAAAACTAATAATTTGACAGATATTTGTTAATATTTTCACTTTCTTAACTTTTGTGTTACTCTCAGATGTATGTCGCTTTTCAAATTGTAGAATTGTTTTGGGGTTAAACCGCTTCATCCCCTTCAACTATAGACCACATTGACCATGTGACCAGAAATAAACATCTGTGGAATCTGTGACTTCTTTCCTCTAGAGTGTAGCTGTTTGCTTCTCCAGTTCTTCTGTCTGGAGAAATGTAAAATAGAGTGATGTGGCTACTGGAAAAAGTGAATTACGAGTAGAATTCTGAATTGTAGAACCCTGCATGTCCACTCTAACGTTTACATTTGTCTTTTTATCTGTTTTCTCTGCAGCCGAGGCGACTCTCAGCTCCCCCAGACATCGACCAGCAGCCGCCACAATGCCGCGCTGCAGAGTGAACCTCAGCACCATGATCTTCCTGGTCATCCTGCAGGGGGCGGCAGTGGTGCTGTTCTGCGGGTGGTACGTCCAGCTCAGCCCTTGTGGCTCTGCCCCCTCCAATGGCAAAGTCCACGTCCTGCTGCTGTCGTCGTGGCGATCGGGCTCATCCTTCCTGGGCCAGGTGTTCAGCCAGCACCCGTCCGTCTTCTACCTCATGGAGCCGGCGTGGCACGTCTGGACCCGGCTGCAGAAACCTGGCGCCCAGTCGCTCCGCATGGCGGTGAGGGATATGCTGCGGAGCGTCTTCCAGTGCGACTTCTCAGTGATGGAGGCCTACCTGCCGGAGCCCTACAACGTCTCCTCCTTGTTCATGTGGAGCCACAGCCGGGCCCTTTGCTCACCACCGGCCTGTATGCTGACACCACGGAACCAGTTCAGCAACCAGACTCAGTGCATGCAGCGCTGCGACGCTCAGGGCCTGCAGCGAGCCGAGGCGGCCTGCAACACCTACAGCCACGTGGTTCTGAAGGAGGTGCGCTTTTTTGAGCTGGAATCTCTTTACCCACTTCTGCAGGACCCCAACCTGGATCTCCGCATCATCCACCTGGTCCGGGACCCGCGGGCGGTGGTCCGGTCCAGGGAGGAGTCAGCCAAAGCCTTCATGAGCGACAATGCCGTGGTGTTGGAGCAGCGCAGCATCCCGGCCGGCGAGGTGCAGTACCGGGTCATGCAGGAGATCTGCCGCAGCCACGTGCGCATCAATGAGCGCGCCGTCCTGAAGCCGCCTCCATTTCTGAAGGGCCGCTACAAGATGGTGCGCTACGAGGACATGGCGCGCAACCCGCTGGAGGAGATCGATGCCATGTACGAGTTCGTGGGTCTGGAGATGACGCAGCAGCTGGAGGATTGGATCTACAGGGTGACCCATGGGAAGGGCAAAGGCAGCAGGAAGGAGGCATTCAAAATCACGTCGCGAAACGCCGCCGACGTGTCACAGGCGTGGCGCACGATGCTGCCACACAGCAAAGTCAAACGCATCCAGGAAGTGTGCAAAGGCGCCATGTCGCTGCTCGGCTACAGGACGGTCAACAGCGACAAAGAACAGAAGAGACTTGACATAGATCTGCTGGTGCCTCGGGAGCCTTATCAGTTTAGCTGGTTACCGGCCAAAACACAGCACCCCGGCAAAAAATAGAACATTAAGACTCTAAATGGGACTGAAGTGTTTGTTTTGTTTTGACTCCATCGACTTTACGATTCTAGAAAGGCCAATTCATGCTTTCTGCATCCTGGTACACTCAGTGGATTCTATTCATAACACAACAGATTTTTATCAGTTGTTTGCATTTCCTGTCATGCAGTAACACAGAGAAACACTTCTGAATGGCTGTAATTTTGCATTTAACCAAGATGCAACAGCCGGTCACAGATTTCCCTACAGCACCATTTAAGCAGCGGGCCGACGTAGGACGAGATATCTGGAGAATTTAGAACTTTTCATTGTGTCTGGCATCGACTTTTTCAATTCTGTTTAAGATTAATTATAAAGCTGTGAGTGATGCCTCCATGATATTTTAAAGTTATTATTTTTTGGCTTTATTGGACAGGTTAGTAGAGAGGCAGACAGGAAAGTAAGAAGAAGACCTGCAGCAAAGGGCCATGAGAGGGAATCGAACCCAAGCCCTTGCGTCGGGGACTATAGCCCCTGTTCATGGGTCATGGGTCTGGGTGCCCACCTGTCCTGATATTTGGGCTTCACTTGTTTCCCTGGTCACATATTTTGGCCTTCAAGCGGCTACAGAAAGTATGAATCAGCCTCGAGACTCTACCGGTACTACAGAACGATTCATTGTACGAATGGCGGGAACACCAGCTGGATGCATATGGTTGAAGTTTGGTGTTGACTAAAAGCCTGTTTGCTGTCAGATGCAAATGCCAGGTGGCAGCGCGGTGTTGATGTGAAATAGTACGTTTTGCATTTGCATGACATTATAAACAAGAAAAGCACTCAGAGAGCACAGTCCTTATCCAAGGCTGCTCATTCCCCCATATGGGATTTTTAGGAATGCAGCATTTGTTTATTAGTTATTGATGATCCTAAATCACGGAACGATAGAATGCGACCATTTAATATACAGTCATGGAAAAAATGATGAGGCCACCCTTGTTTTCTTCAATTTCTTGTTCATTTTATTGCCTGGTACAACTAAAGGAACATTTGTTTGGACAAATATAATGATAACAACAAAAATAGCTCATAAGAGTTTAATTTCAGTGCTGATATCAGACATTTTCCATGATTTTCTTGATAATAACCAAAATCTCTTCAGTTCTTCCATCAATATCTATGGCATTGTTCTGCCACAAACAGGTTTTAGGATTCCATGTTTTCTTTTCTGTCTGTTTTAGTCCCATGATCCACACAGGAGTTAGTACTGATTCATAACCATTGTTTCTGATGACTGCAGCCATGTCTCTTGGCTGCTCTCCACCAGCTTCTGACATTGTTCTGCTGTCACAGCAGTCCATTCCTGTTGCACTAATTTAAACTAATCTGCTTGTTTTTGGGTTTGTGGTTCTCCATTTTGCCCTTGATTTTCCACAGGTTTTCAGTTGGATTTAGATCTGGTGATTGAGCAGCCAAGGCATGGTTCCAATGTTCTGGTTCTCCATCCAGGGTTAACTGACCTTGTCGTGTGGTAAGGGGCATTGTCTTGTTGGAAAATCCAGTCATTGGAGGCTGAAAGAGTTTTTCAGCTGATGGAAGAAGACTGTTTTCTGGAGTATCCCTGTACATGACCTGGTTCATTGGCCCTGTTCCATCCAGACTGAAACTACCCCAGATGGTCACTGATCCACCCCCATGTTCTACTGTAGGGGCAGACAGTCTGGTTTGTAGCTTCTCCAGGCTTCCTCCTAACCAGTAAGTTGGCTGGAGTGGACATCAACTGAAAATTGGATTCATCACTGAAGAGAACCTTAGTCCAACCATCAACAGTCCAATCCTTGTGATTCCCGGTTCCATAGGGACAGTTCCTGCAGTGGAAAGTGACTTATTCCTGTTGTTGTTGGGTTGACTGCTACAGTTTCTGTTTTCTTTTTGTCTTCTCCAAGTTTAACCAGCAAGAGTTTTTCTGGTTCATCAGAAGTACCTTACTCAGAGTCGTTACTTTTTTCCACCTCAGAATCAGGTTGTAAAAGTTCCTGCAGTGGAAAACTGCCTTTTCTGAGAGTTTGTAGGCCTGAATCTTGTAAACTGGTACTATGATGTTTTTAAATCAATCAGTGTTGAGTAAAGAGAGTTTCAGGGCAACTCAGAAGTATCTACCTTGGATTAGGAACTTTTTTCTGCCCTGAAAGAGATTCTATAGAAACGATTCCTGCAGGTTCCTACGGCCCCAAAACAAACAGGAAGTTAGTGCAGTGGAAAAAAGGCAATTTTTACTGGATGGATGGCTACAGTTGCTGTTTTGTTAAATGTTACATGTTATCTTCTAGTTAAACCAGTAAGCATTCAGCCCTGCCCTTTTAAAGAAGTACCTTTCTCAGATTTGGTACTTTTTTGTTTTGCATCAGAAGGAAGTTGGAAAGTTTCCTGCCTTTTCTGAAGGTACAGTGACCTTTAAAATTAAGCTTGCAGAGCTAATAGTTGCTAACTGGTGTTGCAGTGTTTTTTTAACCAGCTGTGTTTTTTCAGTTTGACTCAGAAGAATCTACAATGAAATAGGAACTTTTTTCTGCCTTGAAAAAGTTCAATAGGGACAGTTCATGCAGTGGAAAATGACTTATTCCTGTTGGTGTTGGGTTGACTGCTTCCATTGCTGTTTTCTTTTTGTCTTCTCCAAGTTTAACCAGCAAACGTCGAGTCTTTCTGGTTCGTCAGAAGTACCTTACTCAGAGTTGGTACTGTTTTCCGCCTCAGAATCAGGTTGTAAAAGTTCTTGCAGTGGAAAACTGCCTTTTCTGAGAGTTTGTAGTCCTGAATCTTGTAGAGTTTCAGGGCCAATTAGGAGTACCTAACATGGAGGAACTTTTATCTGCCCTAAAAGAGGTTCTATAGGGGCAGTTCCCACACGTTCATGCTACTTTGTGCAGTGAAAAGGACTTTTTGCTGTATGTTGTATCAGGATATGTTGTGAATTTTAATTTACTGATCGTATTTTTGAGAGAAGAGCCCCAGAATTGCTTGTTGCACTGGAACTTCTTGTCTTTTCCCTGGAACAGGAACTTTTTTTCAGCCTTTAAAAAGGTTCTACAGGGATGATTTAAACTGCCTGCACTTCCTGCATTTACGCCTCCAGGATAAAATGTTTTATAGTCGTTATTAGTCTGCATGGCCTCACATGCAAATAGTTCATCTGGAAACGTAATATGATAATTACATTAGCGGGACAAACACGGAGAACTGTTTTTTATTGTTTAAAACTGCAGTGCAGCTTCTGATTTCCTCTGCACACAGTGAGTCTGGGTTTAAACGGCTGCTCTGCAGGTCTGCAGGATGTTTGGTGGATCTGCCGCCGTCAGGCACAAATAATCTGAACTCCCCTCATTTGGTGGCTCATTGTTTCAGCCAGGCGTCCAACCGAGTCTCTGAGACACTCAGGAAGCACTTTTACTTTTACTCTGGTGGTTTATTTCCACATGACTTGACATTCCTGAGTTTAATATTAGAAAACTGCTCATTTAACCATCACAGAAACATCATTAGTCACTTAAACACTCGGTTTAAGCTGCAGTCGGACACATAGATTACCTTTAACATCTTTATCTGTACTTAATGTTTTCATTTTACAGTGAATTTACTAAATTATCATTAATAAAACTTTAATTTTACATTTAGTTCCTACACTTACTGTCAACAAGTGAATTCAATTCAGATTTTGGACTTTGTGGTCCAAATTCAAGTTGAGAAAATAAAATTGTAATTATAACATTCAAATTTAAAATGCTCTTACATTTGTTGAAGCTAAGAAATTAAAATTCAAATGACCAAATTCCAGTTATTAATTTATTTGACCTCAGATTCAGTTCAAGCTGTTATTATAATTACTCAAATTGAGAAATTCAAACTACAAAATTCAAAATTAAACTTTAACTCAAATATTCAAGTTGAAAATTTCAAATGATGAGATTCAGAATCAAAATTTTCTTATATTTATTAAAGCTGATAAATTTAAGTTCAAAGGACAAGATAAAAAATTTTTACATTCAAGATTCAAAGTTTCAAAACCTTTATTTATCACAAACACAATTATACATAGTATAATGTGCAGTGAAATGTATTGTGCACCTGTTCCAGATAGATAGCTATATAAAATAATAATGATAACAATAGTTCAACCTGAAAAGTTCAAATTCAGGTTATGTGATTCAAATTTAAATATTTATTACAATTTTTCAAGTTGAGAAATTAAAATTCATACTATGAGATTCAAATTCAAAATTGTCTCACATTTATTCAAGCTACCAAACCAAAATTATTACCAAAATTAGCAAATTCTCATTTTTATTCAGGGTCAGAAATCAAAAATTGAAATAACAAGATTCAGATTTAATAATTTTTTGCAATAATTCATTTTGAGAAATGACAAAATTAATGTTCAACTTTTTATTGAATTTACCCAGGTTGAGAAATTCAAATTATAGTTTGATTCAAATTCAAAATTTATTGCAGTTTTGCAAGTTGAGAAATTTTAAAATACAAAATCCAAATTCAGTGTTTTATTACAATTATGGAAGTTGTTAGCATTGTTAGCTAAAGTTAGCATAGAGACACAAACACTTTTATGAATTTTGTGGCGTATTTTTGCCACAAACCGTTTTTCTGGTGAAGATTTTGGAAAGAAAAGTCACAAATAAATGTATTTTTACAGATTAGAGGTCTTTTTGAAACTTTATAAAATCCACTAACAGCCCCTTTAGGCTTTTAATGTCACATATCTGTAGCTTTTTTGTGCTGCTGCTGACTTTAAAACCTGCGTTTCTTTGTTTAGTTTAATGAGCGGCTCTAACCTCCAGACAGCAGGGGGCGCTGCAGGGAAACAGCATCTCCTTTATCCTCCAGGTCTGTTTGGTCAGAGCTGGATCATTTTCCTCCTTCTGCAGGTAACAAATCAACCCTTTAACTCACATTTAATGATTATTTTCTGCTGCAGGAGAATCTTTATCCATCTAAGTGCCTCAAATTCTAACTTATTGCTGCGATTTTAATGCTTAAAGTTAATTTCTTTTGCTCTTTCTGATGTGAAAGTGGATTTTTTTCACCTGGTTGAGTGTAAACGTGCTTCCTGGAGCTCTCAGTGTCTTTATTTATGTTTGTTTTCAGGATTTTTGCAGTTTTTGGTGTGTTTTAATGGATTCTGCTGATAAACTAAATGTGTTTTGTGTAGTTTGATGGAAACATTTAGTGAGTAGT
This sequence comes from Amphiprion ocellaris, assembly GCF_022539595.1. Lineage (NCBI taxonomy): Eukaryota > Metazoa > Chordata > Actinopteri > Pomacentridae > Amphiprion > Amphiprion ocellaris. The sequence goes on from NC_072768.1 coordinate 38,468,223, forward strand.
TGAATCATGTTGATTTAATTAAAGAGTTAAATTAACTACTGACAGCTGTCAGTGTTCAGATTCTCTGAGTGTTTTATGCTGACATTTTAATTCATCTGTGTTTGAAAGGACAATATTAAACCATCAAGGTCCACTGGAGGGTTCATTTTTATGAGTTAACATGGAACAAAATCTAATTTTTAGTTCATTATTCTACAAAATACTGTTAGTATGCAAGATAATATGTTGATTTAAGGTTTATTTTTAAAGATTTAGTAACTTAAACCTGCACTAATCCATATTTTTGCATTAACAAAGCATTAAATAAGCATGTGTGATGTGAAAAAAGATGAAAATATTGAATTAACTGCCAATTAATTTGAGCCATTTTTAAAGAACAACTCTACTAAACTCTCATTCTCCAGCTTCTTAAATGTGAATATTTTCTGGTTTCTTTTCCTCCTCTGTGACATTAAACTGAATATTATTGGATTGTGGACAAAATAAGACATTTTTATAACCATTAATTGTCATTGTTCATCATTTTCTGACATTTTAGAGACCAAAAAAGTTCTTGATTAATCAAAAGAACGATCAGAAATGGAAATGATCATCAGTTGCTGTCTTTTCCTGCAGCTTTTATTTAATATTATTAAGAGACTGATCTGTATTTATGCCCAAAATTAAAGTGAGAAGTTAAATCAGGTTGATTTGCATCTTCATCGCCAAAATAAAAGCATTACGGCTCAGTAGTTTCCATTAATTGTGGACTGTAATGTTAATTTTTATATCATTTTTATGTGAATCAAACCCTACTTTTTAGTCCATTTTTCTACAAAATATTGTTAATATGCTAGATTTATGTTTTATTTTTAACAAATTTATAAACGTAAAGCTGCATTAATCCATATTTTTATATTAACAAAGCATCAAATGATCATGTCTGATGTGAGGAAAAAAAAAGATACCTGCACATCCCTTCAGCTCTGCTGTGAAACTGTTGAATTAATCTGCAGATATTTTGGTATTTTTAGCATCTTCCAGCTGATTTCTGGTGTTTTTCGGCCTCCAGCGTCTCTGTTTGGCTTCATTGTGTCTCCAGCAGCAGGAGGCGGCAGCTGATCTCCGATAAACTCTCTGAACTCCGACTGTCCTGCTGCAGAACGATGGATTTTAAAAGATAGAAATGAGGAATTAGCAGAGAAAGACACAAATTGACCAGAACAGCATGTAAAATTATCAAAAAGACACACAAAGTGGGCATGAAACAGTTTTTAAAAATCACCATAAAGAGACAATAAAATGACCGCAGAGAGGCAAAAACTACCTTAAAGAGACAATAACTGACTGTAGAGACAAAAATGATCATAAAGAGACAAAAAAAATACCACAAACAGACAAAAATTACCAGAATGAGACAGTAAATAACCATAAAGAGACAATAAATGATTGTAAAGAGACAAAAATTACCATAAAGAAACAAAAAATTATCATAAAGAGACAATAAATGACTGTAAAGAGACAAAAATTACCATAAAGAGACAAAAAATGACCGTAAAGAACCAGAAAAATGACAGTAAAAAGACAATAAATGACTGTCAGGAAACAAAAAATTACTGTAAAGAGACAAAAAAATTACCATAAAGAGACAAAAAATGACCGTAAACAGACAAAAAACAACCAGAATATGCGAAATTATTACAAAGACACACAAACTGGGCACAAAATGATTTTAAAAAATGACCGTAAAGAGACACAAAACAACCAGAACATCTAAAATGACGGTAAAGACACATACAGTGAGCATAAAACAATAAAAACTGACTGTAAAGAGACAAGAAATAAAGTAAAAAATGTGTATTGTGAGGACTGTAAGGAGAATTCCAGCATAAATACGTGATGAAGGCAGCAGCTGGTCCTGAACCTGCAGGAGAGAAGCTCAGAGTTTCCTGCTGCAGCTCAGAAACACTAAATTCAACCATCAGCTGATGGAAGAACGCTGTGTTCTCATGTTTCTGCTGCATAGATTCACCTTTAAATGATGAACATCTGCAGAGAAGTGATTAAATATGATTTTAGAGTTAATATTTCTCATCTAAACACCTTTAAATCTGTCGTCTATGCAGCTGATTAAACAACTTTTACTCTTTTAATCATTAAAATGCTTCACTTTTTGCGTTTTCGTCAGTTTTTTTGAACTCTCAGACTCTGAATGTGTTTTTATTCCATCGTCTTCTCTCTGTCAGATTTATTTTCCAGCTAATGCCCTGTAGGTTCAATGTCTAGAACATGAGCAGCTGCAAATTACAAGACAAGACCTGCAGGAAAAACCTTTAAATTAAAGGGAAAAGTTCCTTTTCAATAGAAAAATTTTACATGTTCAGTAATAATTCATAAACTGATGTCAGTTTTCTCCTTTTAGAGTAAGAAATGTATGTATATTCATGCCTAAAATTAAAATGAGAAGTTAAATCATGTTGATTTACATCTTCAGTGCTAAAATAAATGTATCATGAATCAAAATGATCATAAAGACACACAAAGTGAGCATAAAACTATAAAAAATTACTGAAAAGAGACAAAAATGACTAAAAAGACACAAAAAATGACCGTAGAGACAGAAAATGACCATAAAGAGACAAAAAATTATCATAAAGAGACAAAAAATGACCATAAAGAGACAAAAATTATCATAAAGAGACAAAAATGACCATAAAGAGACAAAAATGACCATAAAGATGGAAAAATTACCATAAAGAGGCAAAAAATGACTGTAGAGACACACAAAACAGCCAGAACATGTAAAATTATCATGAAGACGCATAAAGTGAGAGTAAAATAAATAAATAAATAAATAAATAGACAAAAACACTTCAGAAAAACACCTGCAGGAAAAAAAATCTTTTAATTAAATGGGTAAATGGGTAAACACTCAGGACAAATATTCTATGTTTTTCTTGAGAACATAAATATTAGAAGCTCTTCCTTCATAAAACAGTTGCAAATAATCATAATTTTCATTTTCTGATAATTTATTGAGTAATAATGAAGTATTTTAAGCGACAAAATGTCTGAAAATAGTGAAAAACATTAACCTCAATCCAAAAAACTAACATGTTTTGTTGTAATATATTCAATTTATCGTCATAAATGAGGAAATAAACCAGAAAATATTCATGTTTGATCTCTAAAATATTAGAAAACAATGAAAATGTGGAAAATTATGTCTTAAAATATCTTGTTTTGTCCAAATATATTCAGTTTATTGTCATAGAGGAGGAAAGAAACCAGAAAAAAATGGATGTTTAAGGAGCTGGAATCACAGAATTTACATTACACAAATGATTGTAAATAGTGAAAATTATATAAACATGCAAAAACATTTATTTTCTTTAATTATATCCTATTTATGAAGCTGCAATCACAGAATTTATATTACATGCATTATGGTAAATGGGGGAAAAGATAGAAACATGCAAAAACATTTATTTTCATTCATTGTTTCCTAAATTAGGTCTAAAAAAAATGTCAAAATATTGTGAAAAATGACCAAAATATCTAAGATGACCTCCTCAAATATCTCGCTTTGTCCAAAGATATTCAGTTTACTGTCATAGAGGAGGAAAGAAACCAGAAAATATTCACATTTATGAAGCTGCAACCTGTTTTTTGAACCTGTTCTTACTACAGTTTAATAAGAAAAGTCAGAATGATGGTGCTAAAGATTGAAATGAACTCAGTTTTTACTGTAATTGGTTCTAAAACTGAATGCATTCATAGTGATTGGGAGAAATCAGCAGAAGATAATTTACATTTGGGCGCCATCTGCTGGCTGAGACTGAATCTGAACTGGTTTTAAACGGGATGCTGCCACAAAATGACCACGAAATGACCACGAAATGACCACGAAATGACCACAGATTAAAAATGACGACGTGATAAAAACCGACCACAGACAGAAGAAACCGACTAAAACTACATGAAAAATGACAACAAGCAGTTATCAGGAGACTGAAAACGTGTTGCTGTCGGTAGCTTAAGAGTTTGGGGAGTTTTATTTATCCTTTTATTGAGCCCAGATGTTTGTTGTCTTATAATCCTCCCTGAATCCTTCACATCCCATAATACTGCTTTAAACTCAGGAATGTAAAGTCACATGGAAATAAACTACCAGAGTAAAAGTGTTTGAATTTGAATCTTGTAATTTGAAGTTGAATTCTCAAAATTAATTATTGCAATATATTATTAAATTGAATCTCGTTATTTGGATTTTAATCTCTCAGTTTGAATAAATCAACAAAAATTAGAATTTAAATCTTGTAATTTGAACTTCTCTACTTGGGTAAAAACCTGGGCAAAAGTTTGAACATTAATGTTGTCAATTTGAACGTTGTCAAAAAATTACTGTAAAGAGACAAAAATGACCATAAAGAGACAAAAAATAACTGTAAAGACACAAAAATGACTTTAGAGCAGGGGCGATTCTAGCATCAGAGGTTTAGTGTGCTGAGCAGTGTTGCCAATTGGCGACTTTCTCACTAAATCTGGCGACTTTCCAAAGCCTCCTGGTGACTTTTTTGTCAAAAGCAACTAGCGACAAATCTAACGACTTTTTCTGGCGTTTTGGAGACTCTGACATCAGTGCCACCCCCCTCCCCCGTGATCTGATTGGCCACTCCGTGTGCCCCCCCAAAATTTTCATTGGAAATTTACATTACTGAAACTCCGATTTCCGACGGTCCTGAACGCAACTTCGTTGTCCGACTGCAACTAATTGCACCAATGACGTTAGTTTGATCTTTTGATTGCATTTCGTTTGGATTTGAAGAAGCTTTGAAGACGTTTCCTGATGCCGGAGGAGAAGACGAGCAGCTTTGGACCTTTGCGGTAAGAAGACTATGGCCGTTTCTCAGTAGGTAACTGTCCGGACTTACGTTCTGACGTACTCGTGAAACGTCATCATGGAGACTGCATCGGACCAGACTAGTGGCATGAGATATGAATGAGTTAATAGGACACGCCTATAGATATGAATCAGTAGATAGGACACGCCTGTAGATATGAATCAGTAGATAGGACACGCCTGTAGATATGAATCAGTAGATAGGACACGCCTGTAGATATGAATCAGTAGATAGGACACGCCCATAGATATGAATCAATAGATAGGCCACGCCCCTTTGAGCTGCGTGCTACAGCGAGGCTAAGCTAATGGGGGCAAAGTTTCAGTGCATTCCATTGATGTAGACGGCGTGAAAACGTAAACAACAAGTATGCCGTCTCACTGTGCTACATACAATTACACACTACGTCGTACGATTGAGACAAGGAAACTTGGAATGACTTTTCATAGGTAAGAATAGTTTTTGGCTCTTTTTTCATTATGAAATCTTGTTGAGAGCTTCCAGTCTATGAGAGCTAACTAGTTAGCCACTAGCAAAACGCTAAGGCGAGCTAGCAGCTTGACAACCTAATACCAGACGATTAATAGTAGCTGTAGTATAGTTGTACAAGCAGTAGTAGTAATACTAAAAGTACAAGCAGCAGTAGTAGTATAAACAGCTGTTAGAGTCGTAGAAGTAGTATCAGCATTTGTAATAATATTACAAGTTGTAGTAGCAGTGCCAGTATCAGCAGCAGCTAATGTACTACCAATACTACTAGTAGTAGTCACATTGCTATTACAACTACCAATACTACCAATAGTAGTTATGAAGCCTAACTCATGTATATCCAGATTACCATCTATGTTCTTCCTCCAAACCCATTTTATGATTGGGATTACAGGCAGTTCTTTAGGACTGCTCTCAAATAATTGAAATGTTACTAAACAAGGTTATACTTATCAAATTAAATAGCTCTGGTCTCCAGTATATTGGCGAATTCGGTTCTTTGTACTTAATTTATTAGCATGATTTCTTTTTAATATGTTGTGTACAGACTTACTTACTTCTCTGTCTACTTTACTTACTCCATGTAGGTTTCCCAGAGACTATGGGTTGAGGAGGAATTGGAAGTTTGTCGGCTTAGACCTGGTGTCATTCCATCAGTGTTAAACTTCTCGGCTCATCTTTGAAGAGTACGTGCCAGAAAGACCACGACCAAGCAGCCTTGAGATCTTAGACAGCGTCTCCCTGAGGTGGGTGTCAACCGTGTTCACTGTCAGGTCTGTGGTAATCCCGTCAAAAAACAAAACAGAAAAAAATCTAGATTATAAATCAACATGTAACCAAAGCACTCTGTGTATAACGCCATAGTATAGGATGTTGTTCAGAAAATGTCAAAATATAGTATGCTTTACTCAAGAATAACATAGTATGGCCTGTAGTTCATAGTACAGCATGTTGGCAAAAAAAAAAAAACATAGATTATTATGTGGTTCAAAAAGTGCAAAATAATAGGATGTTGCCTAAAATTGTCATGTATGATATGTGGTTCAAAAAATGTCATAGTGCAGTATATTGTCAAAATAGTATGTTATTCAAGAAAACATCAGAGTATAATATGTCGTCTAAAAAATGCCATAGAATAATATTTCATTGCAAAGTAAAAGTATAGTAATTTTTAAAACTGTTCAAATTCTTATATGTTGCTAAAAAACTAAAACAAAAAAAAATCATAGTAATATGTCAATTAAAAACGTCATAGTATAGCATGTGGTTCTAAAAACATCAAAGAAAAGCCTTTAGTCCACAAAATGTTGTTTTGTCCCGGCTGTCTGAAGGAGGTGAGGAGCAACACAAAAACAGTCCAAACGCTGGTTTCCAGAGGGTTAGACGAGTATTTATTTGAAAGAGTAAGTTTACAACAACACAACATGTGAGGGGGTTAAAAGCAAATGGGTGTTAGTAAAATAAAAATAAACAGAACTAAAAGTGAACTTCATGTTGACATTGATGGACATTCCAACCAGGAACAAAGTAAAAGATAAACAATACAAAAAAACTCTTCCTGTTCACCTCTTAAAACCCAAAAACACACCTCAGTAGCTCCCTAAACTAAAACTACCAATGGGTTCCCTGTTTTCCTTTCTGAATAATTCAAAGGTCTCTCTCTATCTCCCCACACATCCACCAACCACTGGAACACATCTCCAAAGTTCTGCTGGACCAGCTCAGCTTCCCCTCAGAAGAAGTGCTGCCACCTGCCAGATGAAGGAGCCTTTTGAGAGGCAGCTGGCATCGTGATTGGACTGTACTTTGGTCTGTTCCAGTCCAGCTTCAGCTCCAGAGACGGCAGGCGGGACGAGTCAACGGAGGCCTGGTGGACGAAGACATGCAGCTGAGTACAATCCAGAAAACAACAGAGGAGGAGGAAACAAACGTAGTAGTATAGTAGAAAATATACATCGTAGATTGTACAAATAACAAGTCAAAGGAAAGAGACATACACTGTAGAATTGTAGTAATTGTGGGCTGATTGATTTACTGATTATTGGTATTTGATTTTTTACTGGTAATAAATACATTTACTTTGGCTCTGAACCTTTATCTACCTGTGGTCGCTCTGTCTTATGGAGTGATTTGATTGGTTATACGTCACGAATAAAACTCCTTTAACATCTGTAAACAAAACAAAAACATATCAACAAAGTTTTCTGTTAGAGTTTGTGTTCTTCTAAGTTTAACTCCAAGATTTTAAATACTTTCATTTACTGCAAATGAATATCTACTCCAAATGTCTCACTAATAATCATTATCAGCCTTAAAAACCCACAAAACACCCCTCTATACTGGACAACACTTAGTACAGTCCGGTTCCCCCTTCTATAAATCTGCTTGGAATCTTCCACTTCCTGTTTGTCAAAGTGGCCTTCTACCTGGACAGGTTTTGTTGGAGCTCATGCAACAAACATTTTGGGTAACTGCACTTTAATATGGATGGATGACACTGAATTAGAGTCTGTTTTAATGAGACTGAGTTAAGATGTGTAGCTCTGTCATTAAATAGGAAATTATTTCTCAGAATTCACAGAGAAAAGTCTGAAATGTTTGCTAGGTTAGCGTCCCACATGTTCTTTGGCTCAGCTAAAGCTAACTCTCTCCAACTTCTGGATCTCTTGAGTTGCTTGTTGTTAAAATATCTTGCTAGAGGTGCTGAAGCTCAGAAAGTCTGAGATGTTTGTTCAAAATAAGCTCATTCTAAAGTCTTATCTGAACTGTCCTCTTTTGTTTGAACTTTCCCTAAACTTAGGAGTTAATGACAGAGCAGCACATCCAGACTCAGTCTCATTTATGTAGAGATTAAACTTCAGTGTCATTCATTGATGTTAAAGTGCAGTTTTTCAAATGTTTGTTGCACATGCTCCCGACCAAACCAGTCCAGGTGGAAGACGATGTGAAGAGAAAGCTCCAGAGGATTAATATCACACATTTACGTTGGAAATAAATGTCCTTTAATTAGACATTGTCATGCAAAAGTTGGATTTCCCTTTAATGATGTTCAAATCTTTGTTGAGTGTTTTGTTGATGTTGTTTTCTAAATGTTTTTTGACACTCTGCCCCAAAGATTAAAACCTTTTACGGCTCACAAGCTGCAACAATTCACACATTATCAACTATCTTTCTGACTAAACTAAGATAAAAAGTGAAAAACTGCCTGATTCCTGCATCATGAATGTAAATCTTTTTGGTTTTTATGACAGTAAACTGAATATATTTGGGTTTAACATTTTATAAACCAAAACAAGAAATGAATTAGTGGAGAAAACAATCAACAGATTAATGGACAAAGAAAATGTGTTTTCCAACATATATGTCTGAATTACTCCAACATTACAAGATACATACAATTTTGATTCAATTTTATTTATATAACGCCAATTACAGGTCAAACTGTCTCAAGATGCTTTATTTTTATATTTTTTTGTCATATTTAAAATATGACAAAGTAAGAAATTTAAAGCTCTTGACTAATCCAATTTATTATTTGTTTTTTAAGAGACTAATGGACAATTAAAATAACTTTCTCCACTAAAACTAATAAACATGAGGTCAAATAGAAGGAAGAGTTTTAAATACTGCAGTCCCACGACGACAAGAATAAAGTTTGTCAACAAAAACTAAATCTGCAGGTGGATTCCATTAAAGTCCTAATAAATGATAATAAAGTGTGATACTAAAGGTTTGTGGTGCTAAAAATGTTCAAGTAAAGATATGAAGTTGAACATCTGGATGGAGGTTGATAAAAATTGACCTCCCTTCATTTCTGTGGAGCGACTCCATGGATTTTACGGATGGTGGTTAAAGACCTGCTCTTCTAGTGGTCTTCCTTCTAGTCGCTGTAAAAAGTCAGTCCATCCTGGCCGACTTCAACACCTCTTCATGACAACTTGTTCTGCCTCTGACCTGGTGGAAACTCCAGAAACTGGGGAAAACCTGTGGAGACTCGAAGAACTCGTGGAGACTCGAAGAACTCGTGGGGCGGGGGAAGGTGTGGTGGGTGGTGGGGGGAGGTGGGGGAGTAGAGGGGGGAGGCCGCCACCCACCTCCCCGCCTACTCTCCGCCCTGACTCCACCCAGACTCCGCCTTGGCTCCACCCATGTGGTCACTTGAGGAACTACGATGTCAAAGGGACGACGAATTTATTTCTTTGTATCTGATCTGTAGCTCAGTGAGTTAAGGATTTGCCTATGGAGCTGCAGGTCGCTGGTTCAAGACCAGACACTTCTTAAATTTTCTCAAAATCCTGACAAAGACAAAGAAAGAAAGAGGTCTGTGGCCGGTCTCGAACCTGCGACCTTCCACTTGGTAGTCCTCTTCTTATCCTCCTGAGCTATTCGCTCAGATACAAATTCTTCTTTTTTTTGCGCATTTATCATCTATTTTTTGTCATTTTCGAGTTTTTTTTTTAACTCGAGTCTCGACTCGACCGTTTTTCTCAGGAGGTTGGACTTCAGCCTTTGTGCTGGAGGGTTGAACCCTCAGTTCCAAGACTTTCCAAAGCCTCCAGACCTCCCGAGTCCTCAGGACCTGAGCTTTCACACAGTCTGAGGGCTGAAACTTTCTAAGTCCAACAGTAGTTCTCTGTTAGTTTGAACCTTCAGACAGTCCAAGGACTGATATCTTCTAAGTTCCTGAGTACTTCTCTGTTAGTTTGAACCTTTAGACAGTCTGAGGACTGATATCTTCTAAGTTCCTGAGTAGTTCTCTGTTAGTTTGAACCTTCAGACAGTCCAAGGACTGATATCTTCTAAGTTCCTGAGTAGTTCTCTGTTAGTTTGAACCCTCAGACAGTCTGAGGACTGAAGTTTTAAAAGTTTCTCAGTACTTCTCTGTTAGTTTGAACTTTCTGGTTAACAGAAGCCTTAAAACTTGTGACCATGAGTCTTGATTTCACATTTAGATCATCCATCTGAGTTCTTCTCAGACCTTCACCTGTGTGTTTATTAGAAATCCTCAACAAACTTTGATTCTCTTTACTGAACAGTAAAGTTTGTGGAGATCAGAAGGTAACATTAGTTTGATCAATGCCTTCAACTACTAGTAGACTTTATCTGGAAAGCAGTTTTCTGAAATGAGTTCTTAGTAAATCTGTCCACAATCAAACCAAGAACATAGAAAAAGGAAATGTTTGAAGAAACAACTTGATGTTTTCATTTCAGACTAGAAAACGCTTGAAGACCTTTATCTGTTTTTGCTCTTTTTGATCCTTTTATTGTCTCTTCTGTTTAATTTGATCTTCTAAAGTTTAACTGGTGTCTTTTCAAATGTTTTGTCTTTAGTTTGATTCTTCTTAAATGTTTCGTTTTGCTCTTTTCTCACCTTTCATTCTTTTCTAATGTCTGATTTGATTTCCAAATGTTTTGTCTTTTTAATGTTTAATTGTTGTTTTTTCAAATGTTTTATTGGCTTGTTTGAAAAATTTCCTTTTCTTTCCCAATGTTTAATTTTTCGATTAAATCTTTGTCAAGGTTTTTCTTTTTAAATGTTTTACCACCGTTTAATGTTTAATTTTCTTTTTAAATGCTTCACTGGATTTTCTGTTTAATTCCTATTTAAAGTTTTATTGTCTTTAAGATTTAATTTTCTTATTAAACATTTAATTTTTTAATTAAATGTTTTGTCTTTTTAAATGTTTAATAATTGAATTAAATGTTTAGTATTTTTTTAAATGTTTAATATTCTTGTTTAATTGTATTTTTTAAATGTTTAATTATCTCAAATATTTAATCTTTAATTTTTAATATTTTTGTTTAATTTCATAATTACATGTTTTGTATCTTCTGTTTAATTATCCAATTAAATATTTTGTCTGTTTAATATAATTTAATTGTATTTAATGTTTAATTTTCTTTCTTAAAGTTATATTGTGTTAAAGGTTTTTTGCTTTGATTGCTTTTTAAATGTAGTTTATTGCTTTAATCTTTTTTTCTATCAAGATTTTAACCCCAAACTTAAAAATGAAACAAACCTTTAAATCACAGAGAAAATAATTCTGTTGTCACAATCATGAGTTAGTCAATTATTCAGTTTATCAATTCAACTTTATTTGTTTAGCACCTTTCACACAGATGACAAAACTAAACAAGCAAAGAGAAAAAAACTATGATTAAAACTCAAAAACATACTTTAAAGAAAGATTTAACATGGTAATAAAATATGTTGTGTCCAGGGGATGGAGGGAGTTTATTGAAGTCTTCTTGGGCTCACATGGGAAATCATTTAAAATATAAACTTGATATTCAGACTAAGGAAACTGCAGAGTGACAGAAGAACCAACAATATCTCCTGTTTTCTCCTTTAATGAGTCGACTCTTCTTGTGCTTTCAGACCAAAGAACTACAGACTCTTCACAACCTGCTCAAACTCTTGGTACAGGACCTCACTACACGGGTCAAGAAGGTTTCTGTCTCATTTCTACTCTGAAGCTCACCTTCTCCTGCTCAAACTGCTGACAAATGTTTCTGCTGCTCTAAAGTCTGGTCTCCAGAACTTCCTAAAAACTCTCAAAGTCTCTTCTGCTGCAGGTTGCTTTGTAGAACTGTTCCAGAAAACCTCACTAAACCACATGGAGGGGCCTCAAGATAGTCGTCCAAATGAAACCTTACAAAAACCAAACTAGCACAACCCAAACGCTAAAGTCTCCTGCAGCCTACCAGAGAACCTCTGAGAACAGAGAATCAGGACAGGAACTCTTACCTTCTGGACAACCAACGCTGGTTCTCAAACAAGAATACAGAATGTGTCTGACCAAAAACCTCTGAAGACTCACTACAGCCAAGATAAAGACACAACTCAGCTGCACCAAATCCACTAATCACTGCACACATTAGCACCATGTACTAACTGTGGCCAAAGAACCACATTTACCAAGACAACTATCCAGTACAAAGCCCTAAAACACACCAAGAAACACATTAAAGATGATTTTACTGCTGGAAGCTGCAAGCCAACGCCTAAAGAACAAACTAAAGCAATGGAGCCAAACCCAGTTCAGTGGTGAACAGAAGCAGAGGAAATGTTTGTCTGCAGCTAAACAAAGCAGGAAGACACTGAGCTGCTCAGGTGTTCCTGATAACACCAAGCAGCCACCTGGACAGCCAATAGGAACACAGCTTACTGGAAGTCCAGAGGGCTGGGTTAGTGAAGTAAATTTAGTTTAAAGTTGAAGCAGAAAGTTAACAAAGAAAGTTGAAAACCACCTTCTGATACCTGAAATCTCTGAGTTTTCACACAAAGAACACCTGAACATGTCAAATTGGTTCCATAGTAGGATGACGTATTTATTTCTTTCCATCTGATCTGTAGCTCAGTGAGTTAAGGATTTGCCTTTCGGGTTGCAGGTTGCTGGTTCAAGACCAGGCCCTTCTTTTTTTTTTTTTTTTTTTTTTTTTAAAATCATCATTTTTTTATTGAGAAAATCACAGTATACTTAAAGCATGTACATTGAACAGTACAATGTAACCATAACTGGTGATCTTCTGTAACTTTGTTAACATCACACGTTCTGACCCAACTCCCCATCCTCCCTCCCTCAGTCCCACCCCCCCATCCTCCCTCCCTTTATCCCCCTGCCATCAACAAGCTACAGTACATATACATGTCATGCAACTACATTATCACAAAACATATAAATGGCAGTTACATAACACTTCATTCTGAGAGTATTTTTCCAAGATCTTCTATCAGTTGTGACCACAGTTCAGTTGTATTAGATGCTGCATTGTTAATCCTTGCAGCAGATAATTCCATATAAGCAATGTCCAGAAAACAGTGACGCCAGTGAGTGAATGATACATCATTAGTTTTCCATCTTTGAGCAATGATCTTTTTGGCCCCCGTGAGACCTGCCAGCCAGATTTTACGCATCTTTCCATGAAGCAATATTTGAGAGTCATCATCCAAAACGTGTACAGCGGGATCCATTGGTAGAGGGACTCCTGTTAATGTACTAAGGCAGTTCACCACCTTCATCCAGAGCTCCTGAATTGCTGGGCATTCCCATACAACATGAATAAAGGAGCCTAAAGTTCCCGGGAGACAGTAAGGGCAGTAGGGATCAGGTGCTGCCCCCATTCTATGCCTCACCAATGGAGTTAAATATGCTCTATGGCAATACTTCAGATGTATATAGCGATGATTAGAATTTTTGGAAGCTCTTTCGATATTGCACCAAATTAATTGACAGTCTGGTTTAAATGTGTCTGTTGAAATGTCTTGTTCCCATGTTTTCATCCCCACAGAGGGCACCACACTTTGTTTCAGCAATTGATCATAAAAAAAAGACACTATCCTTTTGGGGGCATCTAGTAACAGCTTAGAAATGGGGTGATCCTTCAGTTCCGATCCCCAGGGAACCCCATAGGCTTTACATGCAGATCTTATTCTGAGGTAGAAGAATAAAGAGTGTTTATCAATGTTATATAAGACCAGACCCTTCTTAAATTTTTATCAAAATCCTGACAAAGAAAGAAAAGGCCAGTGGCAGGTCTTGAACCTGCAACCTTCCAGTTGGTAGTCTGTCTTCTTATCCCCTGAGCTACTGACTCAGATACTAATTTGTTGTTTAATATCATTCTTGTTTAAAAAGTATTTTTTTTAAATGTTTAATATCATTCTTGTTTAAAATGTGTTTTTTTTAAATGTTTAATTATCTGAAATATTTTCTCTGTAATTTGTAATAATTGTATTTTAAAAATTTTGTTTAATATCATACTTACATGTTTTGTATCGTGTTTAATTTTCTAATTCAATATTTTGGCAGTTTAATGAAATTAAACATTTAATACAATTAACTGACATTAAACTGCCAAAATATTGAATTAGAAAATTAAACACGATACAAAACATGTAAGTATGATATTAAACAAAATTTTTAAAATACAATTATTACAAATTACAGAGAAAATATTTCAGATAATTAAACATTAAAAAAAAAACACGTTTTGAACAAGAATGATATTAAACATTCAAAAAAAATACTTTTTAAACAAGAATGATATTAAACATTTTAAAAAATACTTTTTAAACAAGAATAATATTAAACATTTAAAAAAATAATTTTTAAACAAGAATGATATTAAACATTTAAAAAAACAATTTTTAAACAAGAATGATATTAAACATTTTAAAAAATACTTTTTAAACAACAATAATATTAAACATTTTAAAAAATACTTTTTAAACAACAATAATATTAAACATTTAAAAAAATACTTTTTAAACAAGAATGATATTAAACATTTAAAAAATACTTTTTAAACAAGAATGATATTAAACATTTAAAAAATACTTTTTAAACAAGAATGATATTAAACATTTAAAAAAATACTTTTAAACAAGAATAATATTAAACATTAAAAAAAACACTTTTTAAACAAGAATGAAATTAAACATTTAATACAATTAACTGACATTAAACTGCCAAAATATTGAATTAGAAAATTAAACACGATACAAAACATGTAAGTATGATATTAAACAAAATTTTTAAAATACAATTATTACAAATTACAGAGAAAATATTTCAGATAATTAAACATTTAAAAAAAAACACCTTTTAAACAAGAATGATATTAAACATTTAAAAAAATACTTTTTAAACAAGAATGGTATTAAACATTTAAAAAAATACTTTTTAAACAAGAATAATATTAAACATTTTAAAAAAATACTTTTTAAACAAGAATGATATTAAACATTTAAAAGCACCACCTTTTAAACAAGAATGATATTAAACATTTAAAAAAAATACTTTTTAAACAAGAATGATATTAAACATTTAAAAAATACTTTTTAAACAAGAATGATATTAAACATTTAAAAAATACTTTTTAAACAAGAATGATATTAAACATTTAAAAAAAACTTTTAAACAAGAATAATATTAAACATTAAAAAAACACTTTTTAAACAAGAATGAAATTAAACATTTAATACAATTAACTGACATTAAACTGCCAAAATATTGAATTAGAAAATTAAACACGATACAAAACATGTAAGTATAATATTAAACAAAATTTTTAAAATACAATTATTACAAATTACAGAGAAAATACTTCAGATAATTAAACATTTAAAAAAAACCACCTTTTAAACAAGAATGATATTAAACATTTAAAAAAATACTTTTTAAACAAGAATGATATTAAACATTTTTAAAAAATACTTTTTAAACAAGAATAATATTAAACATTTAAAAAAAATGCTTTTTAAACAAGAATGATATTAAACATTTAAAGAAATACTTTTTAAACAACAATAATATGAAATAATAAAAAAAAACACCTTTTAAACAAGAATGATATTAAACATTAAAAAAATACTTTTTAAACAAGAATGATATTAAACATTTAAAAAATACTTTTTAAACAAGAATATATTAAACATTTAAAGAAATACTTTTTAAACAACAATAATATGAAATAATTAAAAAGAAACACCTTTTAAACAAGAATGATATTAAACATTTAAAAAATACTTTTTAAACAAGAATGATATTAAACATTTAAAAAATACTTTTTAAACAAGAATGATATTAAACATTTAAAAAAATACTTTTAAACAAGAATAATATTAAACATAAAAAAACCACTTTTTAAACAAGAATGAAATTAAACATTTAATACAATTAACTGACATTAAACTGCCAAAATATTGAATTAGAAAATTAAACACGATACAAAACATGTAAGTATGACATTAAACAAAATTTTTAAAATACAATTATTACAAATTACAGAGAAAATACTTCAGATAATTAAACATTTAAAAAAAACCACCTTTTAAACAAGAATGATATTAAACATTTAAAAAAATACTTTTTAAACAAGAATGATATTAAACATTTAAAAAATACTTTTTAAACAAGAATAATATTAAACATTTAAAAAATACTTTTTAAACAAGAATAATATTAAACATTTAAAAAAAATACTTTTTAAACAAGAATGATATTAAACATTTTAAAAAACACTTTTTAAACAAGAATGATATTAAACATTTAAAAAAATACTTTTTAAACAACAATAATATGAAACATTTAAAAAAAACACCTTTTAAACAAGAATGATATTAAACATTTAAAAAAATACTTTTTAAACAAGAATGATATTAAACATTTAAAAAATACTTTTTAAACAAGAATAATATTAAACATTTAAAAAAATACTTTTTAAACAAGAATGATATTAAACATTTAAAAAAATACTTTTAAACAAGAATAATATGAAACATTTAAAAAAAACACCTTTTAAACAAGAATGATATTAAACATTTTAAAAAATACTTTTTAAACAAGAATGATATTAAACATTTAAAAAAATACTTTTAAACCAGAATGATATTAAACATTTAAAAAATACTTTTTAAACAAGAATAATATTAAACATTTTTAAAAAATACTTTTTAAACAAGAATGATATTAAACATTTAAAAAATACTTTTTAAACAAGAATAATATTAAACATTTAAAAAAATACTTTTTAAACAAGAATGATATTAAATATTTAAAAAAATACTTTTAAACAAGAATAATATTAAACATTTAAAAAAAATACTTTTTAAACAAGAATGATATTAAACATTTAAAAAAACACTTTTTAAACAACACTAATATTAGACATTTTAAAAAATACTTTTTAAACAATGATATTAAACATTAAAAAAATACTTTTTAAACAAGAATGATATTAAACATTTTTAAAAAATACTTTTTAAACAAGAATGATATTAAACATTTAAAAAAATACTTTTTAAACAAGAATGATATTAAACATTTAAAAAAATACTTTTTAAACAACAATAATATGAAACATTTAAAAAAAACACCTTTTAAACAAGAATGATATTAAACATTTAAAAAATACTTTTTAAACAAGAATAATATTAAACATTTAAAAAAATACTTTTTAAACAAGAATGATATTAAACATTTAAAAAAATACTTTTAAACAAGAATAATATTAAACATTTTAAAAAACACTTTTTAAACAAGAATGATATTAAACATTTAAAAAAATACTTTTTAAACAACAATAATATGAAACATTTAAAAAAACACCTTTTAAACAAGAATGATATTAAACATTTTAAAAAATACTTTTTAAACAAGAATGATATTAAACATTTAAAAAAATACTTTTAAACAAGAATGATATTAAACATTTTTAAAAAATACTTTTTAAACAAGAATGATATTAAACATTTAAAAAATACTTTTTAAACAAGAATAATATTAAACATTTAAAAAAAATACTTTTTAAACAAGAATGATATTAAATATTTTAAAAAATACTTTTAAACAAGAATAATATTAAACATTTTTAAAAAATACTTTTTAAACAAGAATGATATTAAACATTTAAAAAAACACTTTTTAAACAACACTAATATTAGACATTTTAAAAAATACTTTTTAAACAATGATATTAAACATTAAAAAAATACTTTTTAAACAAGAATGATATTAAACATTTTTAAAAAATACTTTTTAAACAAGAATGATATTAAACATTTAAAAAAATACTTTTTAAACAAGAATGATATTAAACATTTAAAAAAATACTTTTTAAACAACAATAATATGAAACATTTAAAAAAAACACCTTTTAAACAAGAATGATATTAAACATTTAAAAAAATACTTTTTAAACAAGAATGATATTAAACATTTAAAAAAATACTTTTTAAACAAGAATAATATTAAACATTTTAAAAAAATACTTTTTAAACAAGAATGATATTAAACATTTTAAAAAAATACTTTTTAAACAAGAATGATATTAAACATTTAAAAAATACTTTTTAAACAAGAATGATATTAAACATTTAAAAAATACTTTTTAAACAAGAATGATATTAAACATTTAAAAAAATACTTTTAAACAAGAATAATATTAAACATTAAAAAAAACACTTTTTAAACAAGAATGAAATTAAACATTTAATACAATTAACTGACATTAAACTGCCAAAATATTGAATTAGAAAATTAAACACGATACAAAACATGTAAGTATGATATTAAACAAAATTTTTAAAATACAATTATTACAAATTACAGAGAAAATATTTCAGATAATTAAACATTTAAAAAAAACACCTTTTAAACAAGAATGATATTAAACATTTAAAAAAATACTTTTTAAACAAGAATGATATTAAACATTTAAAAAAATACTTTTTAAACAAGAATGATATTAAACATTTAAAGAAATACTTTTTAAACAACAATAATATGAAATAATTAAAAAAAACACCTTTTAAACAAGAATGATATTAAACATTAAAAAAAATACTTTTTAAACAAGAATGATATTAAACATTTAAAAAATACTTTTTAAACAAGAATATATTAAACATTTAAAGAAATACTTTTTAAACAACAATAATATGAAATAATTAAAAAGAAACACCTTTTAAACAAGAATGATATTAAACATTTAAAAAATACTTTTGAAACAAGAATAATATTAAACATTTAAAAAAAAACTTTTTAAACAAGAATGATATTAAACATTAAAAAAAACACTTTTTAAACAAGAATGAAATTAAACATTTAATACAATTAACTGACATTAAACTGCCAAAATATTGAATTAGAAAATTGAACACGATACAAAACATGTAAGTTTGATATTAAACAAAATTTTTAAAATACAATTATTATAAATTACAGAGAAAATATTTCAGATAATTAAACATTTAAAAGCACCACCTTTTAAACAAGAATGATATTAAACATTTTAAAAAATACTTTTTAAACAAGAATGATATTAAACATTTTTAAAAAATACTTTTTAAACAAGAATAATATTAAACATTTAAAAAAAATACTTTTTAAACAAGAATGATATTAAACATTTTAAAAAACACTTTTTAAACAAGAATGATATTAAACATTTAAAAAAATACTTTTAAACAAGAATAATATTAAACATAAAAAAACCACTTTTTAAACAAGAATGAAATTAAACATTTAATACAATTAACTGACATTAAACTGCCAAAATATTGAATTAGAAAATTAAACACGATACAAAACATGTAAGTATGACATTAAACAAAATTTTTAAAATACAATTATTACAAATTACAGAGAAAATACTTCAGATAATTAAACATTTAAAAAAAACCACCTTTTAAACAAGAATGATATTAAACATTTAAAAAAATACTTTTTAAACAAGAATGATATTAAACATTTTTAAAAAATACTTTTTAAACAAGAATAATATTAAACATTTAAAAAAAATACTTTTTAAACAAGAATGATATTAAACATTTTAAAAAACACTTTTTAAACAAGAATGATATTAAACATTTAAAAAAATACTTTTTAAACAACAATAATATGAAACATTTTAAAAAAAACACCTTTTAAACAAGAATGATATTAAACATTTTAAAAAATACTTTTTAAACAAGAATGATATTAAACATTTAAAAAAATACTTTTTAAACAAGAATAATATTAAACATTTAAAAAAAATACTTTTTAAACAAGAATGATATTAAACATTTAAAAAAATACTTTTAAACAAGAATAATATTAAACATTTTAAAAAATACTTTTTAAACAAGAATGATATTAAACATTTAAAAAATACTTTTTAAACAAGAATAATATTAAACATTTAAAAAAAACACCTTTTAAACAAGAATGATATTAAACATTTTAAAAAATACTTTTTAAACAAGAATGATATTAAACATTTAAAAAAATACTTTTAAACAAGAATGATATTAAACATTTTAAAAAAATACTTTTTAAACAAGAATAATATTAAACATTTTTAAAAAATACTTTTTAAACAAGAATGATATTAAACATTTAAAAAAATACTTTTTAAACAAGAATGATATTAAACATTTTAAAAAAATACTTTTTAAACAACAATAATATGAAACATTTAAAAAAAAACACCTTTTAAACAAGAATGATATTAAACATTTAAAAAAATACTTTAAACAAGAATGATATTAAACATTTAAAAAATGCTTTTTAAACAAGAATTATATTAAACATTTTTAAAAAAAATACTTTTTAAACAAGAATGATATTAAACATTTAAAAAAATACTTTTAAACAAGAATAATATTAAACATTTTAAAAAAATACTTTTTAAACAAGAATGATATTAAACATTTAAAAAAACACTTTTTAAACAAGAATGATATTAAACATTTAAAAAAATACTTTTTAAACAACAATAATATAAAACATTTTAAAAAATACTTTTTAAACAATGATATTAAACATTTAAAAAAATACTTTAAACAAGAATGATATTAAACATTTAAAAAAATGCTTTTTAAACAAGAATTATATTAAACATTTAAAAAAATACTTTTTAAACAAGAATGATATTAAACATTTAAAAAAATACTTTTAAAAAAGAATGATATTAAACATTTAAAAAATACTTTTTAAACAAGAATGATATTAAACATTTAAAAAATACTTTTTAAACAAGAATGATATTAAACATTTAAAAAAATACTTTTAAACAAGAATAATATTAAACATTAAAAAAAATGCTTTTTAAACAAGAATTATATTAAACATTTAAAAAAATACTTTTTAAACAACAATAATATTAAACATTAAAAAAACACTTGTCAGTTAATTGTATTAAATGTTTAATTTCATTAAACTGCCAAAATATTGAATTAGAAAATTAAACACGATACAAAACATGTAAGTATATTAAACAAAATTTTTAAAATACAATTATTACAAATTACAGAGAAAATATTTCAGATAATTAAACATTTTTTAAAAAGCATGTTTTAAAAAAGAATAATATTAAACATTTAAAAGAATACTTTTTAAACAAAAACATTTTTTTTAAGTTTTGTTGTATTAAATGCTTTTTCCTTTATTTAATTGCTTTTTGTTATGTAGTTTATTTCTTTCATCTTCTTTTTCTGTCAAGATTTTAACACCGACCTTAAAAATGAAATAAACTTTTAAATCACAATGAAAATATTTCTGTTTGCACAATCATGAGTTAGTCAGTTATTCAGTTTATCAATTCAACTTTATTTATTTAGCACCTTTTACACAGATGACAAAACTAAACAAGCAGAGAGAAAAACTATGCTAAAATTAGGATTAAAAATCAAAAACATAAAAAAATAAAAATAAAAAAAAGATTTAACATGGTAATAAAATATGTTGTGTCCAGGGGATGGAGGGAGTTTATTGAAGTCTTCTTGGGCTCACATGGGAAATCATTTAAAATATAAATTTGATATTCAGTCTAAGGAAACTGCAGAGCGACAGAAGAACCAACAATATCTCCTGTTTTCTCCTTTAATGAGTCGACTCTTCTTGTGCTTTCAGACCAAAGAACTACAGACTCTTCACAACCTGCTCAAACTCTTGGTACAGGACCTCACCACACGGGTCAAGAAGGTTTCCATCTCATTTCTACTCTGAAGCTCACCTTCTCCTGCTCAAACTGCTGACAAATGTTTCTGCTGCTCTAAAGTCTGGTCTACAGAACTTCCTAAAAACTCTCAAAGTCTCTTCTGCTGCAGGTTGCTTTGTAGAACTGTTCCAGAAAACCTCACTAAACCACATGGAGGGGCCTCAAGATAGTCGTCCAAATGAAACCATACAAAAACCAAACTAGCACAACCCAAACGCTAAAGTCTCCTGCAGCCTACCAGAGAACCTCTGAAAACAGAGAATCAGGACAGGAACTCTTACCTTCTGGACAACCAACGCTGGTTCTCAAACAAGAATACAGAATGTGTCTGACCAAAAACCTCTGAAGACTCACTACAGCCAAGATAAAGACACAACTCAGCTGCACCAAATCCACTAATCACTGCACACATTAGCACCATGTACTAACTGTGGCTAAAGAACCACATTTACCAAGACAACTATCCAGTACAAAGCCCTAAAACACACCAAGAAACACATTAAAGATGATTTTACTGCTGGAAGCTGCAAGCCAACGCCTAAAGAACAAACTAAAGCAATGGAGCCAAACCCAGTTCAGTGGTGAAGAGAAACAGAGGAGATGTTTGTCTGCAGCTAAATAAAGCAGGAAGACACTGAGCTGCTCAGGTGTTCCTGATGACACCAAGCAGCCACCTGGACAGCCAATAGGAGCACAGCTTCCTGGAAGTCCAGAGGGTTGGGTAAGTGAAGGAAATTTAGTTTAAAGTTGAAGCAGAAAGTTAACAAAGAAAGTTGAAAACCACCTTCTGGTACCTGAAATCTCTGAGTTTTCACACAAAGAACACCTGAACATGTCAAACTGGTTCCATAGTAGAACCCTCATTGTAAAAACGTCATAGTATGGTGTGTTGCTCAAAAAACATTAGGACCCGGCTGTCTAGGGTCGCCGAGGAGCAACACATAAACAGGACAAACGCTGATTTCCAGGAGGTTAGGAGGATATTTATTTGAAAGAGGAAGTTTACAACAACACAACATGTGAGCGGAAAAATCAGTCTGTCTTTAGTTCAGCTGAAAATAACAGTTTTTTCTTTTTTATAGACCAAACTTTTCAGGAAGTAGATAAAAATAATTAAAGCTCTCATGTAGAAGTCCAACTTATTCTGGATCCTTGTGGAGAGTTTAATCTTAGAGTTTGTAAAGCTGTTGAGTTTTTAAAGTCACATGGATTGTTTTGACATTTAATAACCGAGTCCTGAAATAAAATTACAGTTGTGGATTTCTGTCATTTAGTCTGGACTAAACAAATAACAGCAGCATAAATCTTAAACGTCATTATGAGGAGTCTGGATTGAGGTTTCTCACTTGATAATGATCAAAACATGAAATTTAGGTTGGTTTAAAGGAATATTATAACTTAAATCTTTGAATGTTGACCTAAAAGGTTGTAGAGTAGCATGTCATCCATGAAACGTCATAGTTTAGTATGTCGTCCAAAATGTGAGAAAAATGTCATAGTTCAGTATGGATACTATGGCGTTTTTTTGCGCCAAAATTCATGATGATTTTTTTTTTCAAAGAAAACCTTTCTTGAATGTTTTTCACGGCCTCCTTTACATTATTTCATCATATGGCATGTTTTCACAACATGTTGAAAAATGACATTTTTCGACGTAGTATACTATGGCGTTTTTTTGCTGGATTTTGGTTGATTTTTATGTGAATGTTCTTACAGAAAATATTTGAAGTTTTACTGATATATATGGAATCACTTTAGATATTTTTAGGATTTTTTTTGAAAGATTTTTACTCATTTTTTGAAAACATTTACAAGAATTTTCTGTAACTGGTTGTTTCCACTGGAAACAACCAGTTACAGCTGAATCTGGGGATTTTCACTCAGTGGACTTCTGGCCATGATGTCACAATAAATTGGGTTTCTTTGTCAGTGCCGTTCAGTTCCTCTGGTTTCAATCTTCTACAAGACTACAAACTAAAAATAATAATAAAACTAAGAGGCTTTTCATTGGTAGGGCCTTGATGAAATTTTCATCACTAAATATACCGACTCACTTAAAGATTACCTTGTCTTCAGGAGAGAAACCTGTCAGCATGGGTTTCGAATAAAAAAAAAAACGACACATGAAACAACTTTGCACACGTCCATTTACAACGGCCAAAAAAAAAAAAAATACAAAACACTGCTGCATTCTTCTGGTTTGACTCCTCTGGACAGGACAGGAAGTAGATGAAGAATAATTAAAGCTCTCATGTAGAAGTCCAACTTATTTTGGATCCTTGTGGAGAGTTTAATCTTAGAGTTTGTAAAACTGTTGAGTTTTTAGAGTCACATGGATTGTTTTGACATTTAATAACCGAGTCCTGAAATAAAATTACAGTTGTGGATTTCTGTCATTTAGTCTGGACTAAACAAATAACAGCAGCATAAATCTTAAACGTCATTATGAGGAGTCTGGATTGAGGTTTCTCACTTGATAATGATCAAGACATGAAATTTAGGTTGGTTTAAAGGAATATTATAACTTAAATCTTTGAATGTTGACCTAAAAGGCTGTAGAGTAGCATGTCATCCATGAAACGTCATAGTTTAGTATGTCGTCCAAAATGTGAGAAAAATGTCATAGTTCAGTATGGATACTATGGCGTTTTTTTGCGCCAAAATTCATGGTGATTTTTTTTTTCAAAGAAGACCTTGCCATAGTGTTTTTCATGGCCTACTTTACATTATTTCATCATATGGCACGTTTTCACAACATGTTGAAAAATCGCATTTCTTTTTCAACATAGTATACTATGGCGTTTTTTTTGCGCCAAAATTCGTGATCATTTTTTTTTTCAAAGAAAACCTTACCATGGGGCTGCACAGTGGCGTAGTGGTTAGCACTTTCGCCTTGCAGCGAGAAGATCCCTGGTTCGTGTCCCGGCTTTCCCGGGATCTTTCTGCATGGAGTTTGCATGTTCTCCCTGTGCATGCGTGGGTTTTTTCCGGGTACTCCGGCTTCCTCCCACAGTCCAAAAATATGCTGAGGTTAATTGATTATTCTAAATTGCCCGTAGGTGTGAATGTGAGAGTGATTGTTTGTCTCTGTATGTAGCCCTGCGACAGACTGGTGACCTGTCTAGGGTGTCCCCTGCCTTCACCTGAGTCAGCTGGGATAGACTCCAGCCCCCCCATGACCCTAGTGAGGATTAAGTGGTGTATAGATAATGGATGGATGGATGGAAAACCTTACCATAGTGTTTAAGTTCTCCTGGCCTTTCCTCTCTCCCTGCAGGAAGGCGATTTGGGCCTGTAATTCAGCCCGCTCCACCTCCCATTGTACTCTTTCTACTTCGAAATGGGCCCATTTGTGCTGCAGGAAGTGCAAGATCCCTGGGATACTGTACTGCCGTTGTACTGTACTGTACTGCTGTATGACCTTTTTTTGCGCCAAAATTCATGATGATTTTTTTTCAAAGAACACCTTACCAGAGTGTTTTTCACTGCCTCCTTTACATTATTTCATCATATGGCATGTTTTTACAACATTTTGAAAAATTGCATTTTTTTCGACATAGTATACTATGGCATGTTTTTGCGCCAAAATTCATGATTTTTTTTCAAAGAGAACCTTTCTGGAGTGTTTTTCATGGCCTCCTTTACATTATTTCATCACATGGCATCTTTTTACAACATGTTGAAAAATCACATTTTTTTTGACATAGTGTTGAGAATTGAGAATCAATTGAGAAAAACTGTAAATACTTTCATTTACTGCAAATGAATATCTACTCCAAATGTCTCACTAAAGTCATGATGTTTTTTTTCAAAGAAAACCTTTCTGGAGTGTTTTTCACGGCCTCCTTTACATTATTTCATCATATGGCACATTTTTACAACATGTTGAAAAATCGCATTTTTTTTTCGACATAGTATACTATGGTGTTTTTTTGCGCCAAAATTCATGATGATTTTTTTTCAAAGAAAACCTTACCATAGTGTTTTTCATTGCCTAATTTACATTATTTCATCATATGGCACGTTTTCACAACATTTTGAAAAATCGCAGTTTTTTTTCAACATAGTATATTATGGCGTTTTTTTGCGCCAAAATTCATGATGATTTTTTTTTTTCAAAGAAAACCTTGCCAGAGTGTTTTTCACGGCCTCCTTTACATTATTTCATCATATGGCACGTTTTTACCACATGTTGAAAAATCAAATTTTTTTTCGACATAGTATAGTAAGGCGTTTTTTTTGGCGCCAAACTTCATGGTGATTTTTTTTTCAAAGAAAACCTTTCTGGAGTGTTTTTCACGGCCTCCTTTACATTATTTCATGATATGGCACGTTTTTACCACATGTTGAAAAATCACATTTTTTTTCGACATAGTATAGTAAGGCATTTTTTTTGGCACCAAACTTCATGGTGATTTTTTTTTCAAAGAAAACCTTACCATAGTGTTTTTCACGGCCTCCTTTACATTATTTCATGATATGGCACGTTTTTACAACATTTTGAAAAATCGCATTTTTTTTCAACATAGTATATTATGGCGGTTTTTTTACGCCAAAATTCATGATGATTTTTTTTTTTCAAAGAAAACCTTTCTGGAGTGTTTTTCACGGCCTCCTTTACATTATGTCATGATATGGCACGTTTTTACCACATGTTGAAAAATCACATTTTTTTTCGACATAGTATAGTAAGGCATTTTTTTTGGCACCAAACTTCATGGTGATTTTTTTTTCAAAGAAAACCTTTCTGGAGTGTTTTTCACGGCCTCCTTTACATTATTTCATCATATGGCATATTTTTACCACATGTTGAAAAATCACATTTTTTTTCGACATAGTATAGTAAGGCGTTTTTTTTGTGCCAAAATTCATGATGATTTTTTTTTCAAAGAAAACCTTGCCAGAGTGTTTTTCACGGCCTCCTTTACATTATTTCATTATATGGCACGTTTTTACCACATGTTGAAAAATCAAATTTTTTTTCGACATAGTATAGTAAGGCATTTTTTTTGGCACCAAACTTCATGGTGATTTTTTTTTCAAAGAAAACCTTTCTGGAGTGTTTTTCACGGCCTCCTTTACATTATTTCATCATATGGCATATTGTTACCACATGTTGAAAAATCACATTTTCTTTCGACATAGTATAGTAAGGCGTTTTTTTTGTGCCAAAATTCATGGTGATTTTTTTTTCAAAGAAACCTTACCACAGTGTTTTCACGGCCTCCTTTACATTGTTTCATTATATGGCACATTTTTACAACATGTTGAAAAATCACATTTTTTTTCAACATAGTATATTATGGCGTTTTTTTGCGCCAAAATTCATGATGATTTTTTTTTTTCAAAGAAAACCTTGCCAGAGTGTTTTTCACGGCCTCCTTTACATTATTTCATGATATGGCACGTTTTTACCACATGTTGAAAAATCACATTTTTTTTCGACATAGTATAGTAAGGCATTTTTTTTGGCACCAAACTTCATGGTGATTTTTTTTTCAAAGAAAACCTTACCATAGTGTTTTTCACGGCCTCCTTTACATTATTTCATGATATGGCACGTTTTTACAACATTTTGAAAAATCGCATTTTTTTTCAACATAGTATATTATGGCGGTTTTTTTACGCCAAAATTCATGATGATTTTTTTTTTCAAAGAACACCTTACCATAGTGTTTAAGTTCTCCTGGCCTTTCCTCTCTCCCTGCAGGAAGGCGATTTGGGCCTGTAATTCAGCCCGCTCCACCTCCCATTGTACTCTTTCTACTTCGAAACGGGCCCATTCGTGCTGCAGGAAGTGCAAGATCCCTGGGATACTGTACTGCCGTTGTACTGTACTGTACTGCTGTATGACCTTTTTTTGCGCCAAACTTCATGATGATTTTTTTTTCAAAGAAAACCTTTCTGGAGTGTTTTTCACGGCCTCCTTTACATTATTTCATGATATGGCACGTTTTTACCACATGTTGAAAAATCACATTTTTTTTTCGACATAGTATAGTAAGGCATTTTTTTTGGCGCCAAACTTCATGGTGATTTTTTTTTCAAAGAAAACCTTTCTGGAGTGTTTTTCACGGCCTCCTTTACATTATTTCATCATATGGCATATTTTTACCACATGTTGAAAAATCACATTTTCTTTCGACATAGTATAGTAAGGCGTTTTTTTTGTGCCAAAATTCATGATGATTTTTTTTTCAAAGAAAACCTTTCTGGAGTGTTTTTCACGGCCTCCTTTACATTATTTCATTATATGGCACGTTTTTACCACATGTTGAAAAATCAATTTTTTTTTCGACATAGTATAGTAAGGCATTTTTTTTGGCACCAAACTTCATGGTGATTTTTTTTTCAAAGAAAACCTTACTGGAGTGTTTTTCACGGCCTCCTTTACATTATTTCATCATATGGCATATTGTTACCACATGTTGAAAAATCACATTTTCTTTCGACATAGTATAGTAAGGCGTTTTTTTTGTGCCAAAATTCATGGTGATTTTTTTTTCAAAGAACACCTTACCATAGTGTTTTCACGGCCTCCTTTACATTGTTTCATTATATGGCACATTTTTACAACATGTTGAAAAATCACATTTTTTTTCAACATAGTATATTATGGCGTTTTTTTGCGCCAAAATTCATGATGATTTTTTTTTTCAAAGAAAACCTTGCCAGAGTGTTTTTCACGGCCTCCTTTACATTATTTCATGATATGGCACGTTTTTACCACATGTTGAAAAATCAAATTTTTTTTCGACATAGTATAGTAAGGCATTTTTTTTGGCACCAAACTTCATGGTGATTTTTTTTTCAAAGAAAACCTTTCTGGAGTGTTTTTCACGGCCTCCTTTACATTATTTCATGATATGGCACGTTTTTACAACATTTTGAAAAATCGCATTTTTTTTCAACATAGTATATTATGGCGGTTTTTTTACGCCAAAATTCATGATGATTTTTTTTTTCAAAGAACACCTTACCATAGTGTTTAAGTTCTCCTGGCCTTTCCTCTCTCCCTGCAGGAAGGCGATTTGGGCCTGTAATTCAGCCCGCTCCACCTCCCATTGTACTCTTTCTACTTCGAAACGGGCCCATTCGTGCTGCAGGAAGTGCAAGATCCCTGGGATACTGTACTGCCGTTGTACTGTACTGTACTGCTGTATGACCTTTTTTCGCGCCAAACTTCATGATGATTTTTTTTTCAAAGAAAACCTTTCTCGGAGTGTTTTTCACGGCCTCCTTTACATTATTTCGATTATATGGGCACGTTTTTTACCACATGTTGAAAACATCAAATTTTTTTTCGACATAGTATAGTAAGCCATTTTTTTTGGCGCCAAACTTTCATTGGTGAATTTTTTTTTCAAAGAAGAAAACCTTTCTCGGAGTGTTTTTTCCCGGCCACTCCTTTACATTATTTCATGATATTGCACGTTTTTACACATGTTGAAAAATCACATTTTTTTTCAACATAGTATAGTAAGGCGTTTTTTTGCGCCAAAATTCATGATGATTTTTTTTTTCAAAGAAAACCTTTCTGGAGTGTTTTTCACGGCCTCCTTTACATTATTTCATGATATGGCACTGTTTTTACAACATTTTGAAAAATCGCATTTTTTTTCAACATAGTATATTATGGCGGTTTTTTTACGCCAAAATTCATGATGATTTTTTTTTTCAAAGAACACCTTACCATAGTGTTTAAGTTCTCCTGGCCTTTCCTCTCTCCCTGCAGGAAGGCGATTTGGGCCTGTAATTCAGCCCGCTCCACCTCCCATTGTACTCTTTCTACTTCGAAACGGGCCCATTCGTGCTGCAGGAAGTGCAAGATCCCTGGGATACTGTACTGCCGTTGAACTGTACTGTACTGCTGTATGACCTTTTTTTGCGCCAAAATTCATGATGATTTTTTTTCAAAGAACACCTTACCATAGTGTTTTCACGGCCTCCTTTACATTGTTTCATTATATGGCACATTTTTACAACATGTTGAAAAATCACATTTTTTTTCAACATAGTATATTATGGCGTTTTTTTGCGCCAAAATTCATGATGATTTTTTTTTCAAAGAACACCTTACCATAGTGTTTAAGTTCTCCTGGCCTTTCCTCTCTCCCTGCAGGAAGGCGATTTGGGCCTGTAATTCAGCCCGCTCCACCTCCCATTGTACTCTTTCTACTTCGAAACGGGCCCATTCGTGCTGCAGGAAGTGCAAGATCCCTGGGATACTGTACTGCCGTTGTACTGTACTGTACTGCTGTATGACCTTTTTTTGCGCCAAAATTCATGATGATTTTTTTTTTCAAGGAAAACCTTGCCAGAGTGTTTTTCACGGCCTCCTTTACATTATTTCATGATATGGCACGTTTTTACCACATGTTGAAAAATCACATTTTTTTTTCGACATAGTATAGTAAGGCGGTTTTTTTGGCGCCAAACTTCATGGTGATTTTTTTTTTCAAAGAAAACCTTTCTGGAGTGTTTTTCACGGCCTCCTTTACATTATTTCATCATATGGCACGTTTTTACAACATGTTGAAAAATTCACATTTTTTTTCGACATAGTATAGTAAGGCGTTTTTTTTGCGCCAAAATTCATGATGATTTTTTTTTCAAAGAAAACCTTTCTGGAGTGTTTTTCACGGCCTCCTTTACATTATTTCATGATATGGCAAGTTTTTACCACATGTTAAAAAATCACTTTTTTTTTCGACATAGTATAGTAAGGCGTTTTTTTTGGCGCCAAACTTCATGGTGATTTTTTTTTCAAAGAAAACCTTTCTGGAGTGTTTTTCACGGCCTCCTTTACATTATTTCATCATATGGCACGTTTTTACAACATGTTGAAAAATCACATTTTTTTTCAACATAGTATATTATGGCGTTTTTTTGCGCCAAAATTCATGATGATTTTTTTTTTCAAAGAAAACCTTGCCAGAGTGTTTTTCACGGCCTCCTTTACATTATTTCATGATATGGCACGTTTTTACCACATGTTGAAAAATCAAATTTTTTTTCGACATAGTATAGTAAGGCATTTTTTTTGGCACCAAACTTCATGGTGATTTTTTTTTCAAAGAAAACCTTTCTGGAGTGTTTTTCACGGCCTCCTTTACATTATTTCATCATATGGCATATTTTTACCACATGTTGAAAAATCACATTTTCTTTCGACATAGTATAGTAAGGCGTTTTTTTTGTGCCAAAATTCATGATGATTTTTTTTTCAAAGAAAACCTTTCTGGAGTGTTTTTCAGGCCCTCCTTTACATTATTTCATCATATGGCACATTTTAAAAACGTTGAAAAATCGCATTTTTTTTCCACATAGTATACTATGGCGTTTTTTTTTTGCGCCAAAATTCATGATGATTTTTTTTTCAAAGAAAACCTTGCCAGAGTGTTTTTCACGGCCTCCTTTACATTGTTTCATTATATGGCACATTTTTACATGTTGAAAAATCGCATTTTTTTTTCGACATAGCATACTATGGTGTTTTTTTTTGCGCCAAAATTCGTGATGATTTTTTTTTCAAAGAAAACCTTTCTGGAGTGTTTTTCACGGCCTCCTTTACATTATTTCATGATATGGCACGTTTTTACCACATGTTGAAAAATCACATTTTTTTTCGACATAGTATAGTAAGGCATTTTTTTTGGCACCAAACTTCATGGTGATTTTTTTTTCAAAGAAAACCTTACCATAGTGTTTTTCACGGCCTCCTTTACATTATTTCATGATATGGCACGTTTTTACAACATTTTGAAAAATCGCATTTTTTTTCAACATAGTATATTATGGCGGTTTTTTTACGCCAAAATTCATGATGATTTTTTTTTTCAAAGAACACCTTACCATAGTGTTTAAGTTCTCCTGGCCTTTCCTCTCTCCCTGCAGGAAGGCGATTTGGGCCTGTAATTCAGCCCGCTCCACCTCCCATTGTACTCTTTCTACTTCGAAACGGGCCCATTCGTGCTGCAGGAAGTGCAAGATCCCTGGGATACTGTACTGCCGTTGTACTGTACTGTACTGCTGTATGACCTTTTTTTGCGCCAAAATTCATGATGATTTTTTTTTTCAAAGAAAACCTTGCCAGAGTGTTTTTCACGGCCTCCTTTACATTATTTCATGATATGGCACGTTTTTACCACATGTTGAAAAATCACATTTTTTTTTCGACATAGTATAGTAAGGCATTTTTTTTGGCGCCAAACTTCATGGTGATTTTTTTTTCAAAGAAAACCTTTCTGGAGTGTTTTTCACGGCCTCCTTTACATTATTTCATCATATGGCATATTTTTACCACATGTTGAAAAATCACATTTTCTTTCGACATAGTATAGTAAGGCGTTTTTTTTGTGCCAAAATTCATGATGATTTTTTTTTCAAAGAAAACCTTTCTGGAGTGTTTTTCACGGCCTCCTTTACATTATTTCATTATATGGCATATTTTTACCACATGTTGAAAAATCACATTTTTTTTCGACATAGTATAGTAAGGCGTTTTTTTTGTGCCAAAATTCATGATGATTTTTTTTTCAAAGAAAACCTTTCTGGAGTGTTTTTCACGGCCTCCTTTACATTATTTCATTATATGGCACGTTTTTACCACATGTTGAAAAATCAAATTTTTTTTCGACATAGTATAGTAAGGCATTTTTTTTTGCACCAAACTTCATGGTGATTTTTTTTTCAAAGAAAACCTTTCTGGAGTGTTTTTCACGGCCTCCTTTACATTATTTCATCATATGGCACATTTTAAAAACGTTGAAAAATCGCATTTTTTTCCACATAGTATACTATGGCGTTTTTTTGCGCCAAAATTCATGATGATTTTTTTTTCAAAGAAGACCTTGCCAGAGTGTTTTTCACGGCCTCCTTTACATTATTTCATCATATGGCATCTTTTTACAACATGTTGAAAAATCACATTTTTTTGACATAGTGTTGAGAATTGAGAATCAATTGAGAAAAACTTTAAATACTTTCATTGACTGCAAATGAATCCATCCATCCATCCATTATCTATACACCACTTAATCCTCACTAGGGTCATGGGGGGCTGGAGTCTATCCCAGCTGACTCAGGGTGAAGGCAGGGGACACCCTAGACAGGTCACCAGTCTGTCGCAGGGCTACATACAGAGACAAACAATCACTCTCACATTCACACCTACGGGACATTTAGAATGATCAATTAACCTCAGCATATTTTTGGACTGTGGGAGGAAGCCGGAGTACCCGGAGAAAACCCACGCATGCACAGGGAGAACATGCAAACTCCATGCAGAAAGATCCCGGGAAAGCCGGGACGTGAACCAGGGATCTTCTAACTGCAAGGCGAAAGTGCTAACCACTACGCCACTGTGCAGCCCCTGCAAATGAATATCTACTCCAAATGTCTCACTAAAGTTATGATTTTTTTTAAAAGAAAACGTTACTATAGTGTTTTTCACGGCCTCCTTTACATTATTTCATCATATGGCACATTTTTACAACATTTTGAAAAATCGCATTTTTTTTCAACATAGTATATTATGGCGGTTTTTTTACACAAAAATTCATGATGATTTTTTTTTCAAAGAACACCTTACCATAGTGT